>NC_090246.1:57028676-57031176 GCF_037325665.1 Littorina saxatilis | reverse complement strand
TACCAAGTGCCTGATCCTGTGTCTGTTGACTGAACGGGTAACGCTGTGTTACCAGGTGCCCAATCCTGTGTCGTTGACTGAACGGGTAACGCTGTGCTACCGGCTGCCCGATCCCGTGGCTGTTGACTGAACGGGTAACGATGTGTGGAGTTAAAGCGAGAGTATTTACGAAGAAACAAAGACAAACAATTTCACGTCATTAAACCCGCACTTTTCTCATAAACAAGAAAATAACGCTGTGCTACCGGGTGTCTGATCCTGTGGCTGTTGACTGAACGGGTAACGATGTGTTATCAGGTCCTGTGCAGTGTCCGATCATCACCCAGTGTTCTTGTACCTGTTGATTGAGCGGGTAACGTCTTGTTACCAGGTGCTCGACTCTGCGATTGAAACTCGACTGGAATCCTGTGCAGTACAGTGATAACCAAGAGCATCTGGTCTCGCATAGTTGGCAGATGCTCATGCGCTTGTTGACTGTCCCTTCGTTACCAAGTACTGTCTCCTACTTCCACCTTGCTTGATGACCTCACGAGGTTTCGATGCAGTACCACTACTGCCCAGACGTCTTCGTACAAGCATGGTTCTGTTCAGTACCTCATAATTATTCATTGACTATAAATGCTAACTGTCAGGGGATGTTGAAATCGTACTTGACTTCTGTATCGAATACCGAAGTGAGCCACACGTTCTGTCGTGCTATGCGACTCCTAAAAAGCTTGGGTGTTACAATAAAAGCTTCTCGTATGGCTTGCAAACATTGACCTTCTTTATCATTGTGTGTGCATTTAGCACAGTGTTCTGGGTTGTGTTGTGATACCATACTGCAAGTTTTGATGGATTCTCATTAGCATTGGGTTGTGCTAACTTTAGAGGATTAGACATAGAATGAATATGAACTTACATGCTACCGTGTCCGTCGAGAAGATGCTTTAACGGGGGTTCCTCAAAAAGATTTGTAATCATACGAGACAAAGCCCTTGTATCTACTAGGCCTGCACATCACAAGAGTTTTTTTTTTATCCAACCTTGCATACTTGCATGCCACAAGTATGCCTCGGTCTACACAGCACGCTTTTTAATCCCCCCTCGTATGCCTGCACACAACAAGCTGTTTGGTCCACCTTCGTATGTCTGCACAACGAAGAAATAAAATAAAAAAGAATTGTAGGTTATATTATTTGAATAATTATTGGCAAAAAAACCGTTACATTTACAGCCTGTTTTGTCAATAATTAAACGTTCCAATAACCTACAATTCTTTTTTTTTTTTTAATTCTGAAATTTGGAACGTTAGCAGTCTATCTGTTTTTGGATTTGTGCACAACTTCTTCTGCGTTCGTGGGCTGAAACTCCCACGTGCACTCGTGGTTTGCACGAGTGGAATTTTACGTGTATGACCGTTTTTACCCCGCCATTTAGGCAGCCATACGCCGCTTTCGGAGGAAGCATGCTGGGTATTTTTCGTGTTTCTATAACCCACCGAACTCTGACATGGATTACAGGATCTTTTTCGTTGCGCACTTGGTCTTGTGCTTGCGTGTACACACGGGGGTGTTCGGACACCGAGGAGAGTCTGCACACAAAGTTGACTCTGAGAAATAAATCTCTCGCCGAACGTGGGGACGAACTCACGCTGACAGCGGCCAACTGGATACAAATCCAGCGCGCTACCGACTGAGCTATATCCCCGCCCCGATTTGTGCACAACGAAGGCTTGGACTTCACAAGGTCTGTTCCACGTGGTTTAGCTTGATCGTCACGCCTGTAATATTGCTCTATCCTCGTGAAAACAACACAGTACCTCATGTTGTAACACTGGCTTGCCGCTTTGTGGCCGCCTCCATCTTTGTAAAGCTAGCTCACTCTCACCATTCATGTATACACTAATGCAAAGTTGCGGAAGTATCAGGGGGATTTAGAGAAGTATACACATCGTAAATGCCGTGACGTGACTGTCACCTGAACCGGTACAAACTGTAGCGGCTTTGGCTGAATGAACCGGCAGGTGCAAGAAAGAAAGGGAATGCACAAGCGCTCTTAAGGGCAGAATATACCTACGCAGTTTCAGCGGCACAGACGACGCACTGCATATTATTGATGCTGCGATAGGGATTGTGACGAGTACTTGGTCTGTTTTCCTTTCACGCAACGTGTAGCGGGCTGGGATGATCTGCAGTGCGGCGTCGTCTGTCCTGCGGAAGTTACATAGGTGAGCGCCGGGCCTTAGGACATACAACAACTGTCGGTGGGAGTTATGAGGTACCAGTCTTCTGGTACCTAGGAGAACAAGAAGCATTAAACTCAACAACCGACTTTCATCCTCGATGCTGAAAGGATTATCGTGAGATCTGGTTTGAGGCAATTAGGTACAGCGACCGTGACTGTGATCACAGTCAAGTGATGGGTTTCTGGATTAGCCCTTGTGACAACTGTGCTGATAAAAAAAACCTCTCATTTATGTCTTGCAGTAACTGTTGTAGGTGAACAAAAAATTGCTTGA
>NC_090246.1:57018676-57023676 GCF_037325665.1 Littorina saxatilis | reverse complement strand
CATTATAGATGACGCCTGTGAATATACTGGCGAACGGGGAGACTGAGTAGTGTGAGTATACGATGAGAAATTGTATATGATGTCAACAAGAAAGGTGTGGCACACTGACTGACTCGGCGCTTATCTTGGCAGTCAGGCCTGGTTGATTCGGTACACTGGAATGGCAATTGTAAAGCCGGCCCGGTCTGGCTCCGAGTCCGTTCTAGAATAAAGAGAACAGTTGTGTAGTCATTTTTGTGGCCGGTCACAGTGTCGGATGGTAGCGCCGGAGAGTCGATCAGGGGCTCTTAGTAGTACAGTAGTGCCCTTCATAATGCGACACACGAGTCTGCCAGAGAAACTAACGCTCGGGAATATACTGCGCTTGTGTCTCCAACATCCGAATTGTCTCCCCTGCGCATAAAAGCTGGTTGCGGGTCTGCGGTGAAAATCTGTAGGAAACCTTTTTGGCAAACTTTGACAAGTCTGAGCAATTTTCGCTATATATATTGTTATTGAAACGCACCTGCGATGATTTACTCAAATATGTTCTATAATTAATAAAAGGAATGTGTCGGAATCCTGATCAGTTCTTCACCGTCATATTTTGCCAGTGCTGCCAGGAACGCATACGTACATAGACCAAATAGCCTGGACCGCCAACTCGTCACGTGACCCTTCGAGGTTACGACTCTCGACTTTCAGGGGCGCGTCGCGTCCGGTTTGAAAGGCCAGCGATTCGAAGACAGTGAAAAGAAAGCACGCTCCAGTTATTTGTGACAATGGGAGGTGACAATGAACTGGATTTTCCAAAACTTCAAACTAAACTTAACAAAACTCATCGAAAAACATGTTCCATGTGCACTTTTGCTGAGTTTATTTTAGCATTTTCAGAACTTACCTGGGCAACTTCGTCCATGTTTACAAACGACACCGGATATGACGTCCCCCTCATTTCTGAAAGGCCATGTAAGCGTAGGTTCCTAAATGCAAGAGGCGCTACCTCGTAATAGAGAGAAAGAGCGGAGAGAGAGCTAGTTGGCGGTCCAGGATAAATGGTCTATGGTCTGGCAGACAAAACACGTTGGATTTAGTTAGTTTTTTTTCCGTAGTCTTGCTCAAATTCCAACCAGTTCTACGTTTTTCAGGGGAAAGAAAAGAAGTACGAAGAAGCGAAATTGAAGGCGCGGTGCACCGAGAAACTATGGTAACGCAGCGCATTACTGTCCAAATATTGATTTTTGCACAGTACAAGGTACCGCTGATATGTGATGTCATTATTCCAAACATAAAAGCAAACTGTGTAACTCTTTGGGCGATTGGAGACCGGTTTTTGGAGTGTATGGTCCCTTTAACACGTGACTGCGCCTCAGAATATCCCTCTCCGAACTGTCTCCGTTCTGCCGGCCATTAAAATTTTTTATGCAAGTGGCCGCGGCCAGGCATACCACGCATGGAAAGATTGTTTTTCAAAGTCTCAGATACGGAAATAGGTCCAGGAAACGGAACAATTAAGTACCTCTAATGGTCTGTCAACCCTTCATTCTAATCTAGAGTCATCGTGCAGCGGTTGTTGACCGTTTGCTGTTGACTGCCAGTGAAGACATACAGACTCCTCCACTCGTCAAGAGTATAGACAGCCCCATGATCGTTTCGTTGAGTCCTCAAACCATAAAGCTTGGGAATTATGTGCGATTGTCTTCTCGTTTGTTTGTGTGCTTATAATTTTCTTTGGTTTTACGGTGAAGCCATAAGGGTGACTTCGGTTAGGCAATGGTTTACTTTAGAACCCTAGTCACAGGAAAACACAACAAGCAGCCAAGGGGGCAAGAAACAACAAAAATGGAGCTCCTCCAAAGCGCATGAAGATATCTCCAAGTATGCGATGATTGTGCGCCATACACAAGACGCCGGCGAATCTTCAGCGGCCGACATTCTGCCTACTTCCAACAGATTGCAGTGATGAAAATAAATAATAAAGACCAGCAAAACAAAGAGTCAGTTGTCTGCGTCCTTATTCGTCCCGCAGACTTTTCTTTTTATCCAGCGGGCAATTAACCATTTTGGATATATACGCACGCGTAAGCACGCCGCAAGGGAACTCGCACGTACGCACGCACACACACACACACACACACACACACATCAAAACTGTGTCACGTTCAGCGCAGCACAAACGATGGGTTTCAGGTTCAGAGAGAGTGAGAGATAGAGTGAGAGAGAGAGAGAGAGAGAGAGAGAGAGAGAGAGAGAGAAGGCTTAGTTATACATGTAGTTACTATCAAGAGATTTAATTGGGTGCACGGGCCTTTGTACTTCTATGCAACTGAAGTGGGGAATCTCAGGGCGGCTGAGTAGCAACGTCTGCACAACACCGACTTTTCGGACAAGTGGTCGCCTACCATCTTCTTCCCTTCAGACGAGGACCAAAAACTCGAGCGTCTATCTAATCGTCAGACGCCATAGTTTTGAAAACATTTTTGGCGATTTTGACCCGGAAAGGATTACTAGAGGGAAAACAAACAAACAAACAAACAACTGTCTCAAATTGGCCCAAGAGAAACATGGAAAGTGTATCAGAACAGGGATTTGTCTTAAAAATCAGTGTTTGAACGTTCAGTTATTTAAATTCTAAACGCTGCATGTGTTTTGGTAAGATTTGTAGAATGTAATTAGCCTACTCCACGCTTTGATGTTGGTGTTGTCCTTCTTTTCCGCGTCTGAGAGCGATGGATATATCACGCATTTGTCAGATTATACAGAGTGTAGGAGCTAAATTCGCACGGATTTTGTACGCCGCTAGCGTAGGTTCAATATTTGTGTTTTTGTGTAGCTTACTCGTTCACCACCATGGCCATGGAATAGTGGGAGCCTGTTGTGATTTAGAAAAAGCAGTTTTATTCGTGCAAAATATATGCGTATTCAAGTTACATGACGGTAACGTAGATGACGGGCGCTTGCATTTCACCTCACGACAAAGCCAGGAGTCATCGGACGGCCCTGCCAATATTTTTTTCCCCAGTATGCTCCTGTGGGCGAAATCATATCACAAGTTGCAACCTTATTGTTTCTCGTTTACTAGAAAAAGCCAGTGACATGGATGACGGTTATGGAACCCCCAAGTCTATTTTTCTCTTAGTTACCCCTTCGTTAGACTCCTCAGCAGTAAGCAAAGCTCTTTACATAAAATAAAAACTTCTGAAAGGTCTTTAATGGATATTCGTGTGTAAAAAGACCCCCAAAATGGGATCAAATTATATTCTCGAAAGACAATACTGTTTTTGTGCTCGTTTCCCCGGACATTTACTTTCAGCCATGGTGTCGGCGTACTAGGACTTCTGCTGAACAAAAATAACGGCAGCAACAGCCCTAATGGTCGTGTCATTTAAAATGACAGTGCATGTGATCAGAAAGAGCTTGTCTATATATTTTTTTCAAATAAATTTATGTTTTTCAAACGCACGCCCGGATGACATTTTTGGCAGTATGTATTGCTCTCAGGACTAGAAGATACAAGTAACTCACATGTAGTGATGTGCCGAAGTTAGCTCACGACCGACCATAACAGAGGTGAGAAAAGTTTAACTTTTACATCTTTTTGTATTAGCTGAAGGACACCCGGGGGGAAAAAAACCTGAAATGGTCGCTTCTTATTGACAGTGAGCGTACAATGCAGAAGAGCTTGCCTACGAAACAATTCCCCTGCTCATGCTGATTTAACTGATTCACGTGATCACGGATCATTTCCAGTTGATCATTGCAGATTTGTCTAAATGTTAGCACAGCGAATGTTAAATTAAATTTGCCAGAAAGCTTCTTCAAAACGGCTTCTTCTCAACTTAATCCTTGATAATGCAGGGATGACAGTGCCCAAAGACAATGTTGTAAATTTGAATAACTGAACGTTCAGACACGAGTTTTTGTGTGGTTTTTTTAAGGTATTATCAATAGTATTGTTATGTCGATCACAGCCAAAACCGCACTGGGTAGCTCTTGAGGCGATTCGAGACAGTGTTTTTTATCAAATAAAAAAAGTATCATTACTATTTTTTTTAACCAGGGCATCCCTTTAAAAGCCAAAGTTCAAATACATGATTATAACAAGCAAAAAAGCGAACAAACAATCCTTTCTTGAGATAGAATTCTTATTCAAAAGCGTATGTAGAACAAGACTGTGACATAACGCACACCTCCTTTGATCAAGCCTGTTTCGTGAAACTGTTATAAGTACCTACGTCTGGTGGCCTGATCGCTATGTTGCTTCCGAGCAGAGGAGCTTGTTATTAAAACCAGACGCACATTAGACGAGTTCGTTACAGTTTAAAAACAAAAAGACATTTGGCATCTTGGCTCTATTTTGACCCTAAAGCTTTCCACATTTTCATCCTCATTAAAGCAATGTTAGAGAAGTTACGCTAACTACGGAGATGTGAAGTACGACAAATTACGTACAGTGCCCACACTTTTGTCAGATCATTTGGAAGTCTTAAAGGGCTTCTTTTGTCAGATCATTTGGAGGTCTTAAAGGGCTTCATTTGTCAGATCATTTGGAGGTCTTAAAGGGCTTCTTTAGTCAGATCATTTGGAGGTCTTAAAGGGCTTCTTTTGTCAGATCATTTGGAGGTCTTAAAAGGCTTCTTTTGTCAGATCATTTGGAGGTCTTAAAGGGCTTCTTTTGTCAGATCATTTGGAGGTCTTAAAGGGCGTCTTTTGTCAGATCATTTGGAGGTCTTAAAGGGCTTCTTTTGTCAGATCATTTGGAGGTCTGAAAGGGCTTCTTTTGTCAGATCATTTGGAGGTCTTAAAAGGCTTCTTTTGTCAGGTCATTTGGAGGTCTTAAAGGGCTTTTTTTGTCAGATCATTTGGAGGTCTTAAAAGGCTTCTTTTGTCAGATCATTTGGAGGTCTCAAAAGGGGAGTCCTGTTGCACATGCTTCCGGTTGGGCGTCGGCAGTTGCCAAAACGCCGAAACTTCTTTCAAATCGCCGAAAACTTTGCCGTCTTAGCGGGAGATCTGCCGAG
>NC_090246.1:56966176-57013676 GCF_037325665.1 Littorina saxatilis | reverse complement strand
GACGTATACCCTTTTAGCATTGATTCATTCATTCATTTATTCCTTCATTTATTCATTCAATCATTCATTTATTCATTTGTTCATTCATTCATTCATTCATTCATACATGTATACAATTATTTATTCATTCAATGATTTATGTATCCAGTGACTAATTTATTGATTGACTTTTTATTTATTGATTGATAGGTTGGTTGGTTGGTGTGTGTACGTGTATGTTTGTTTGTTTGTTTGTGTGTGTGTGTGTGTGTGTGTGTGTGTGTGTGTGTGTGTGTGTGTGTGTGTGTGTGTGTGTGTGTGTGTGTGAGTGTGTATGCACGTTCGCATGTTTATGCGCATGTGAGTGTTTATGTCCATAATTTCAAGTGTTCAGAGTATCTACTTGTCGTTTAGACGCAGCTGTTTCTATTAGGAAATACAGTCGAACCTGTTTATATGGACCACCCAAGGGACCAAACACAAACGGTCCTTATAGAGAGGTGGACGTAATGAAAAGGTATATCATATTGGAAATAGCCCCGTTGGGGTTATTTTGAAATAGTAAATAACGGTCAGGTGGTCGCAGGTGGTCGCAGGTGGTCGCAGATGGTCGTTATTAAGAGGTGGTCGTCCGGGCATGTTCCACTGTACATGGCTTTCTAAGGTAATAGTGACAGAAAGAAAGAGGAAACGTTATTTGGTACTTTATAGTGATAGAAGGTTTTTATTACCAGAAAGATTGAACGCTTCCATCACGTGTAAACACTGTACTTGCAGAAAGAAAGTGTGTGTGTGTGTGTGTGTGTGTGTGTGTGTGTGTGTGTGTGTGTGTGTGTGTGTGTGTGTGTGTGTGTGTGTGTGTGTGTGTGTGTGTTTTAACTCTCAATAATATCAACACACATTGAACATTTTTAACAAAGTGTTTTGGACTTAATATTGACAGCTGGCAGGAGAAGAAAAAACATGGACAGATAAAAAGAAAGATAGATAGATAGATAGATAGATAGATAGATAGATAGATAGATAGATAGATAGATAGATAGATAGATAGATAGATAGATAGGTAGATAGATAGATACTGAACACAATAAAAGTTCAACACCACCCAAAATAGATAGAAACTAGATTCGGTGAGCAAACGCTCTTCTTTTCAAAAGGGTGCTGTTTTTGTTTGAGTTAGCTCATGGTACTTTGACAATTAAAGCAGATTAATGAACCAAAAGAGACCTAGCACAAGGTTATTGTGCCCTGGAAACACGCACACAACTTTCGCAACACTGAGAAACATTTATTGCTGGACGGATATTCACTTTGATCATACGTAGATTACTCTGGGATTGCGGTTTTTCGTGTTAAATCAGATAGTCGGTACCTTCTCAAACATTTTCAGAAATCATGACATGACAATTCTGAATGCGGCCAAAAAACTATTTTGGCCAGTTTTCGACCCAAAAAATAGCAACTCTTGTCTCAATGATGACTCAATCTCAGCCATTGTGCTTCTGCAGTAAGGCCAATAACTCTTCACGTACGTCGCGGGTTCTCGATGTCTCAGGGGTGCCATAAAAGAAAAGCAAAGCAATGCCGGATTGCTTGCATTTCCAGAATGACAGACCCCATCGCTTGACAAGATTCCACAGATTCTGGAAGCGATGTTTTGAGCTCAGAGGCATTGAATGACACCCCGTCTCTCTCATCCTATCTGTCCGCGTCTTTTTACATTTAGTCAAGTTTTGACTAAATGTTTTAACATAGAGGGGGAATCGAGACGAGGGTCGTGGTGTATGTGTGTGTGTGTGTGTGTGTGTCTGTCTGTCTGTCTGTGTGTGTGTGTAGAGCGATTTAGAGTAAACTACTGGACCGATCTTTATGAAATTTTACATGAGAGTTCCTGGGTATGATATCCCCAGATGCTTTTTTCATTTTTTCGATAAATGTATTTTATGACGTCATATCCGGCTTTTTGTAAAAGTTGAGGCGGCACTTTCACACCCTCAATTTTCAATCAAATTGATTGAAATGTTGGCCAAGCAATCTTCGACAAAGGCCGGACTTCGGTATTTCATTGCAGCATGGAGGCTTACAAATTAATTAATGACTTTGGTCATTAAAAATCTGAAAATTGTAATTAAAATAATTTTTTTATAAAACGATCCAAAATTACTTTTATTTTATTCTTCCTCATGTTCTGATTCCAAAAACATATAAATATGTTATATTCAGATTAAAAACAAGCTCTGAAAATTAAAAATATAAAAATTATGATTAAAATTAAATTTCCCAATCGTTTTAAAAACTATTTCATCTTATTCCTTGTCTGTTCCTGATTCCAAAAACATATAGATATGATATGTTTGGATTAAAAACACGCTCAGAAAGTTAAAACGAAGAGAGGTACAGTAAAGCGTGCTATGAAGCACAGCGCAACCGCTACCGCGCCAAACAGGCTCGTCACTTTCACTGCCTTTTGCACGGTAGCGACGGACTGCGTTCAGTTTCATTCTGTGAGTTCCACAGCTTGACTAAATGTAGTAATTTCGCCTTACGCGACTTGTTTTTTACTTCCTTGATGAGTGAGTAACGTTCGGAGCTGGAACAGAATAGATTTTTCCGAATGTTCTTGTGTGTGTTCAGTGAGTGTGTGTGTGTGTGTGTGTGTGCCAGGTGTGAGTGTGCGTGCGTGCGTGCGTGTGCCGTGAGTGTGTGAGTGAGTGTGTGTGTGTGTGTGTGTGAGTGGTGTGTGTGTGTGTGTGTGTGTGTGTGTGTGCGCGCGTGCGTGCGTGCGTGTGGTAAGATAGGCCTTTTTTGCAGTTGTGTCATGCGGTGAATGAGAAATGGATTGTTTTTGTAGGTCTTGAAGAAAGTTGGTATCGTGGTTCATGCCAAAAGATTGAAAGATAAAGGTTTTGGAATGTCGGTGTCACACACACATAGACACGCACAAACGTGTGCACGAAGAGACGCACATTATCAGAGACAGAGAGACAGAGAGAGAGAGAGAGAGAGAGAGAGAGAGAGAGAGAGAGAGAGAGAGAGAGAGAGAGAGAGAGAGAGAGAGAGAGAGTCGCTTTGACGCTTTGAGAGTTTATTGTCCTCGATTTTGGGGGGACACCTGTAAAAAAAAAAGTGTATCCGAAAAATATGCCACATAGCCAAGTGGGGGGCCTTTAATGGCATAGAAAGTTGGAATGAATTGATACGGGAATGAATGCTTAAAGATAGTATACCTAAGGCGCCATTTTGGAAAGTTTTCTTACGATTTGGACTTTAAAAAGTTCAAGGGACATTCGCGGTACTGTGATTTAGAAACACCTGCAATGATTTGCTCACAACTGCTCCGAAACTATGCCAAATAATTAAATACATTTTTATCAGCGAGCGGTGTTCTTCGCCCAGCTCTCCTGTGTCTGGAGCCGAATTCCGTACGTCATTATATAATTTTAGTCCCCATAGGCACCTATTCGTCAAAGCAGATTAAGACCGTTGGATTGAGGTGGTCATACTTACAGTCCAGCAAACGAACGCATATTCCGTGCCATACAGAACTTAAACGCTTCGCATAATAGAAAGAAACACACAGTCCGTTGGAGAATTGCACGATCTAAAATGACTACCAAATACAGCATTCAGATTTGAAAAATAGAACGCTTAAACACTAAGTCTAAGACCCTCCTCGTGTGTGTTGTCATCTATTCAACACCCAAAACGAACTTTGTAGCTCTCGACTCAATTTCAAATCTGTATCTCCAGGAATAGCGCATGAAATATTCAGGGGCGAAAGGTAGACCAAAATTATGACCAGCGCAAAAAGGCGTCACAATGAGAATTACAGTCTGGGATTTCCACTTAAAACACAGCCGTTTTCAATTTGAGTAACTCAGCGCTCAAACGTTTATTTTAAATTATTTCTGATGTGTTGTCACATAATTACAACCCCAACCCCTAACAGTATAGTTCTTCGGCCGATGAGAGACAGTTTTCTTGTTAGACATTATCACTTTAAGTTGGTGTACAAAAATGGGTGCACTAATTTGTTGTTGCCGAGTTTAGATCAGTTTACAGGACAGAAGGAGAGAAAGAATGAAGCTATACACAAGGAGTCAACCACCCTAACCAACAAACCTACAACCAGATAAAAACATTGCACCACATTCTTCACACTCCCGGGAGAAAACAGGAAGAAAAATAAGCACATCTCCACACATTGGGATCAACAAACCTAGACCTACATCTACCAAAATAAACTGGTTTCTAAGAACCACAACCTATGGGTACTTTACTGTTACAGGCTGTCTTTGACTCACCATCTTAGATATATCTATATATATGTCCACGCTCTACATGGAAAAGATCATCCCACCACTTGGTCACATACCATAATTCAACAGCCTGGATGCTCTCTGTACAGAAACCGGCACGGTTGGCCTAGTGGTAAGGCGTCCGCCCCGTGATCGGGAGGTCGTAGGTTCGAACCCCGGCCGGGTCATGCATAAGACTTTAAAATTGACAATCTAGTGGCTGCTCCGCCTGGCGTCTGGCATTATGGGGTTAGTGCTAGGACTGGTTGGTCCGGTGTCAGAATAATGTGACTGGGTGAGACATGAAGCCTGTACATGTGCTGCAACTTCTGTCTTGTGTGTGGCGCACGTTATATGTAAAAGCAGCACCGCCCTGATATGGCCCTTCGTGGTCGGTTGGGCGTTAAACAAACAAACAAACAAACAAACAAACAAATCTCTGTGCAGAGTGGGAATATTTTGATGAATTAATTTCTTGACGGACAACAGAGGTTTTTTTTTTTTATCAAACTCATTCCTGAAACAATTCCACTCTGCATGGGAAGAAGTCCGAGTGTTGGTATGTGTCCCATTCAGTAGAGATGATCTTGCCAGATCTAAAATGATGAGTCGGACCGTTTCCACGAGAAGGACTGTGCCTTTAAAGTGCTGTTCACATGGCAGACTTTCAACCATCTTTACCCCAACTTTCAAGCGATTTTTGTTGGCGCCAAGTCTGTCGAATATTGCTACCCTCGCGAACAGCGCAAATGCTTTTAAGAGCACCTTTATAAGCTTTGCTTGTTGTGCTCCATTTACTAATTGATTGTATGCGGCTTTGTTGTATGTAATTTTGCTGAATAAAATTGTTTAAACCAACAGCGCAAATGCTCAAACTAGTTTCAAGCACCGATTTCGCCAGACTTGCAGTAATAACGAGAATAAAATGAATACGTCGTTTTCATTGGCTAGAGCTCACCAATCGGTAAGCGCGATAAGAGAGGTCTGCGCAAAAAAGTGCACCAAGTCGCTGACAAGTCGAGCAGCGCTCAACTGAGTTTTCGAGTCGCGGCTAAATCTGTCCTAAATCGAACCTAAATCGCTGGGGCCGTTCACATGGCAGATTTTTTGCCGACTTGGCCTCAGCGACTCGGGAGCCATGTGAACCGCACTTAACCCGTGTGAGGTCCGCGATGACACCGAGGGAAGCGTTCACGGCTACGCTCAAGTAAGAGTGTAACAGTTTTAATCTATGACGCGCATGATGGCGTCACGATTAGATTTGCAGGTGGCGCCACCTGACGTAGGCAGTTCACCAGAAATTCCCAATGGTAGGCATGTCACAGATGCTTTCAGGTGCGAACTGATCGGAACTGCCCGTGTTGAACTGAACCATCGCGCTGAACAGGGTATGATCTGGTGATTACGGGGGGGGGGGGGGGGGGGGGGGGGGAGGGACGAGGGGGTCATAAAACGTCAGGATTTATTGCAAAGAAAGAAACAAAAACATGCAAAGAAAAACACAAACGGAAACAAAAAGTGGCCAGAAAAAAGTTGACACTCTGAGAAGAAAAAAGGAAACAAATACGGCAAAATAAAGAATACCCCCATTCCACACATCCGTTCTAGCTTCCGCCACAACAATGTGACGCTGCGCAAACGGCCGTTTTTGGCATCTTTGAGCAGCGTCTGACCGTACTGGCAGCCGTCCTCAGGACGGTTGGGAACGGAAGCTAGAACGGATGTGTGGATTGCGGGTATGACAACTCAGTGTGTGATAGCGCTAGCGTTGCGTTACCATTGCATTAAATTCCATTAACGATCCATGAGTTCCGTTGCCGATGTGTTAAGGTTCCATTACCGTTCATTTGGAACGGGCGGGGAATGGCTAAAATTTTGGACATGCAGCCCGAACTCACCCGTCCCAACCGTTCCTACTGTTCAAAGGAGTTCCGTTAACGTCCAGTGGCGTTCCATTATGGTCCCCTCCCGATCCCTCCCATTCCCTTGCCGTTCCTTGGTCGCTACGTAAACGGGACCTAGAACGGATGTGTGGAATGGGGGTATAAAGGGGACAAAAATGTGGCAAAGAAATTAAACTACCTCACAACAAGTGGCGGGAAATAGATTCACCTAAGACGTGTTGCAAACAGAGGCAATGCGAAGTTCGGTGTTGCTCTTTACATGAATGCTAAAAAATACCTGCTGGGATTTTCCCAAATGCCAAGGCAACAGGCTTGCAGCAGCCTTGCATAGAATGTAATGTATATCAACTACCTGAATGCGTAAAAAGGAGGGGAACAAACCCCAAAGAAAATATTTAAAAAAAGAAAGAAAATTTAAATCTTCTTAATTAATATGTCGACAAATAAATTCATTATAAATCAGAGCTTACTTGGTTAAAGCGTTCTGGAAAATGGCAGTTTGAATAAAAATTTAATCTGAACCAACGTTGATGACCATTCCGAAACCTTAACATAAATTAAGATGACAGGTAAATTCGTAGAATCCTGCCAGAAAGTGCAGTCAGTTGTGTCACAATGAATGCACTGTAAAGCATTTTGTCATCACTTTTAAACCCCTCAGACAAGATTTTGTCCATGTCCTTGACATATTCAGAAACGTCCTAAATCCTTCTTTAAGCGTCACTACCGAGGCTGTATCCAAAATAAACCTGCAGACTCGAGTCTGGAACTCTGTTTTGCCTTGTGTGTGGCCAACAACTAACACTGCCACTGGTCACTAACAACTGAAACTGAAGACTAAATTCACCGCTGCTCTGTTGACTTTCAGTCTCTTCATTTATTTTCCTTGGGCAAAAACTGACCCCTCAGTCTCCACTCCCTCTCGACCTTAAAGATCCCTCCTCTCTCATCTTCAACACAGTCAGGCAGGTGCAGGCAGGTAGGCAAAGGTGTCGATACACTTACCTGTGCCAAGAATCACACCTGCCCCGTCGCTACCTGTATTTCTTTGTCTTTGATTGTGCCGCGGATCGGTACGGCCTGCAGATACTCGCAGACAAATGGCCGAGGTTTCCACAGACGTGTGTATTTTGATTGCCAGGGAGGGAAAACAAAAAGCTCTACGGGGGACACATACCTGTCGTGGTTGGAGGAAAGGGGATAGCGTTGAAAATGTCTCGGGGAGTACGGTGTGCCGTGATTTCAAGGTGTGCGAAAGTTATTGCGAAATGGGTTGTGTTCTTTCCCGAAGGATGGTTTTGTTTGCTTGATAAGAGCGGAACAAACAAGAAGGAAGGAAGTAAGTAAACAAAATAAATAGTTCGTGGGGGTGCGAAAAGCAACACTGTCTTTATCCTTCTGGGATCAGGAGTTGCAATTAATAGTGCACAACAAACTATTCTTGAGTATACAGTGAGCAACATTTCCCCCCGAATACTGAGATGAAATAGATCTAGACAGTGAAGAAGATTAATCACATTATTTTAATCGCAAAGATGTGCGTAAGCATTTTTTTAAAAATCGATTCACGATTAACACCGGAAATTATTTTTGAAAATCATGTTGTTTTGCGATTTTGTTAGTCTGAAGTTTTATTAATTAAAAACAAATTATTGTTTATTTTCTTTGATATAAGGTAGACAGCCATACATTATGATGCGAATATTGTTTTTAAAAAGATCAATATATGATGACATATGATCATTTTGATGCTACACATGTTGACACGTATATTTTTTTCACGTATGACTATTTTTAGTCCTTTTGTAAAATGTAAAAGTTTTTGTGAACCGCATGTAAATGAGAGAGTATGTGTGCAAACAGAAATTACAGTTACCATGTTTGTTATCTTGTGTTTTATTAATTGAATAACATTTTTGGGAAAAAAAAGAAGATCTAGACAGTGGTGCATTAGCATTTTGACGACGTGAGAAAAAAAAACATTATCATAATAACATTAACAAGATAAAAACAAAAGAGATCTCAAGTGCTGTTCTCAGCGATACTAGAAGCATGAAGTTGTCTGATAACTTAAAGGCAGAGTAAGCCTCCCGTAAACCATCACAGATACGGTCAGGCTTTTACACACAGTACAAACACCCTTTCATTTAAACACTCACCAATTGAGAACATCCTAGGTGCCCTCCGTAAAGAGCGAACAATTTTCAAAGAATTTATTTTTGCGTGGTTTATCTTACCCCTGAGCCATCGTGAACCCGTGTGATCCAGTTTTCCTTTTTCACAATGCAGTCGTCAGTTAGTCATGAATGCGACTCGATGTGAGCTTATCTACAATAGCACGTTTTTTATGCACGAAACAACGGCTGTGGTTCACAAGAACTCTAGCGATGGCTTTTGACTGTTGAGAGGAACGGCGATTTGCACTGATAAACCTTCGTCTGCTACGACCCTTGCGTGACCCTGCTTCCGGGCTTTTCTTTTTTTTAAACTTTCACAACTTCGAATTGTTCTGATCTTGTCTTGATGAAAAACGAATTCTTTTATGATTAAAGAATGTTTGTGTAACAAGCTGTCAATTTATTATTTAGATTTTAAAAGTTAGGTCTAGCGCAAAAACGAGGCGCCGTTGTTGTTAACGAACAAGTCTACGAAAATAAATTCTTTGAAAATGTCTCACGCTCGACAGAAAGCAGCCAGGATGTTCCCGTTCGGTGAGCGTTCAAATGGAAGTATGGTTGTACTGTATTTAGACGCTCGGGGAGCTCTGTGATGGTTTACGGGAGGCTTACTGTGCCTTTAAGCTAAGGAAGGCAAAGGAGAAGAAAAAAAACTTGACTAAATGTAATGAGGTTTTCGCAACAGTTTTCTTACATTTTGAGGGTGAATGGACGAGACCAGAACAATCATATTTAGGTGGATTAAAAAAAACTTAAAAAAACGAAAGGAACTTTTTCTAAATAAATTAGCCTATGTTGCGAGAAAAAAAGACAGAAGCGCTCTCCACTACACCGCAACAGGTTATACCGATACAGAAATTCACAGTCTTTTTATCAGTTGAAATCAACAACAACAACAACAACAACAACAACAACAACAACAACAACAACAACAACAACAACAACAACAACAACAAATTCTAAATGCGAAACAACATTGAAGAACAAGAGCTCGTTATGACTGAATGAAGAAAAACAACAACAATCTTTGTTATCCTAAAAGCAATTCTTTTCTGGATCGGAATAAAAAAAGAACTAGCAGAAAATACAAAAATCTATGATGTAAAGAGAGCGTCCATTTAAAAAAAAATATATTTTTATTTTATTTGTATCGGTTCCTGAAGCCTTCCTCATTGTTTTCTCTTGTTCTTAATTCTCCTTTCCTATCCTGTTCATACACTTGATCGAATTTGTTCGGTCGAATGCCACCGGATTCGTAGTGATACGGCACTGCGTTTGTGTTAACCTTGATTGAAGATCGGAGAAAGCCTGATCTATCACTTGCAATCTTGGTGTCAGCTTCTGGGTTTAAACCCTGGCAGAGACGCAATAAGGTTAACATACTGAGAAGAGCTTGTTTTGACAGAGAAATTAAAGGAAGAGCCAGTATGTGATGTTAGAATTATTTTAAATGGTGTAATTAGGATTTGGTTTTATATTAAGTGTGTTGCTTGTTCACTTTGATTTCTTCGATAAGCTCAGACGTTCACACACGTACAATTTCACACACTTGCACAATTACACACACACACACACACACACACACACACACACACACACACACACACACACACACACACACACACACACACACACACGCACACACACACACATACACACACACACGCACACACACACACACACACACACACACACACACACACACACATACTCACACTCACACACACACACACAAACTTTTGTGTGTGTTTTATTTTTTTTATTTTTTTTTGCATTGTAATTGTGAAGCGATCGGTATATGACTTAAGCTGCAGAAAATCAATCAACTATGACTAATTCAGCGACTGCGTGCGATGAGGACATATTGGTATTGGTTTTAGTTGGGTTATGTTGAGTTTGTTGGCATGGTGATGGTTTTGTAACAAAATTCTGACTCGCTACAGCTGGATGTCTGGCTTTACATCCTTCCATGTGTTCAAGTGGACAAGTGTTCATGGCGTATGTACATTCGTAGACGGATCCGAGTTGATTCAGGTGATGGTTTACACGATTAAAGATATCCCTATCTTTCTTCTTAAAGGCACAGTAAGCCTCCCGTAAACCATCACTGAGCTCCCCGAGCCTCTACATACAGTGCAAGGATACTTCCATTTGAACGCTCACCAAACGGGAACATCCTGGCTGCTTTCTGTCGAGAGTGAGACATTTTCAAAAAAATTATTTTCGTGGACTATCCGAACGGACTATCAGGCTTTTGATGCTAGACCTAACTTTTAAAATCTAAATAATGAGTTGACAGCTTGTTACACAAACATTCTTAAATCATAAAAGAATTCTTTTTTTCATCAAGACAAGATTAGTACAATTCGAAGTTTTGAAAGTTTGAAAAAAGAAATGCCCGGAAACGTGTCACGCAAGACGTCTTTCTCGTAGCAGACGACGGTTCTGCATAGCGCCCGTTCCTCTGAACGGTCAACCGCCACCGCTCTAGTTCGTGTGACTTGCAGCCGTTTGTTGCGTTTTAGTTTCAGAGGTACACAATAACGAGTCGCATTGAAATCACAAACTGTGAAAAAAAGGAAACTGGATCACACGGGTTCACGATGGCTCAGGGGTAAGAAAAACCACGCAAATATAAATTCTTTGAAAATTGCTCGCTCTTTATGAACTGAGGGCACCCAGGATGTTCTCAAGCGGTGAGTGTTTAAATGAAAGGGTATTTGTACTGTTTGTAAAAGCCTGGCGGTGTCTGTGATGGTTTACGGGAGGCTGATTGTGCCTTTAATGTACCATACACGTAACGCTGTGGATTCTGCTGGCCCATAAAACAGCAGTGTTTGGAGACGCCCTGAACTGTGCTTCCGTCC
The DNA here is from genome assembly GCF_037325665.1 of Littorina saxatilis. Lineage (NCBI taxonomy): Eukaryota > Metazoa > Mollusca > Gastropoda > Littorinimorpha > Littorinidae > Littorina > Littorina saxatilis. The sequence goes on along the minus strand of NC_090246.1, from coordinate 57,002,451 downwards.
GGAAGTGAAGCTAAAAGTACACAAGAAAACACGCTCAAAAGATTGCGAACTTTATGCACACAGAGGGAAAAACGATCATGTTGTCACGTCATTGACCGACTCTGGCCTGAATGTACAGGGAACAAACTGTGTTGTAACCGATGGATTGAGGGAAAGAGTGAGTGAAGGCGGAGACGGAGTTTTTGTTTTGTAACAGAAGTAACCATGTGGATTCCACTTTTCTCCGTCATTTTAACGTCTACAACTTACCATCTGTGATTTTGATTTCGGGGGTTGTCTATGGGTCTCGGGTCCATCAGTTTAACTCTTTCTCGTTAAAAAGTAAGTATTAAAAAGTAAGCTATTAAAAAGTAAGCTATTTGCTCATACCGTGGGGCGTTATGGGTGGTATTTTCAACAATCTATGTGATTTCAGCACAAACAGACCCATAACAAAGGTCTACATTGTTAATGAAAAACATACAGGTTTACACTCTTTCTGATGATGAGGAGATAATTCAGAGACAAAAACGAAGATTATATGGCTTGTTCAAAGCTACAAAATAACAGTTTGGTTACAGTGCTTTAGAATGGCTGTTGATACATAGGCTTTGCAATTTGTTTGGAATCAACAAGTCTTGTAGGCAAACAGCGTCATAATCTTGACAGTTCAATATTTACTCACAGAGCTGAGTTTTGTCAACAGCATAATCAGCATATGGCTGCTCGGTTTTCGTAATTTAGTCTCCAAACATGCCATAACAAAATTGTTATTTGTGTATCTACAGGATTTTGCTGCAGAATGGTTTGCATTGAACTCTGCTCCCCTGTACTACTTAACAACAAGGGTAACGACAACAAAAACAACAAACAGATATAGTGAATCCGAACAGCACTCTTTTATCTATTTGTAATGGTTGTAACCTTTGATTCTGTTGCGCAGTTTTGAAAGGATTGCATCATTTTGCCGCATTTGCTGTGCATAAGGAATGGGGTGGAGAATCGTACCCTACACAAGTTGTCAGCGATGGTAGCCGACAGACAGACAGACAGGCAGAGGCAGCCACGGGGTTGGAGAGAATAAGACAGAGAGAGTAACAGAACAAAACAAAGACAGACGGACAGACAGACATATGCTCCCCCCCCCCCCCCCCCCCGCCAAAACTGAGTAGCAAAAATGAAAAAGAAAGTGATGGCCTACGTGCCGCCGACACGAGCGCTAAGAGAACCCCTGATGAGAACATAAGCGTGGTGAAAAAAAAGGAGGTGCATCTTTACTGCCAGCCTTATCGCCGTGTTTTTCTCCGCTCGCTTGATAAATTCGCTCACCGGATACGCTGAATGATGACGCTTGTTCGCGCCTTGGTTCACGTTTACCCAACAAAAAACGCTCTGTTTTCTTCGTCATTTTTTTTTTTTTTGGGGGGGGGGGGGGGGCTGAAGGGATCTTTTGCTACTGATGCATCCTTGCGTAAGGTATGATGCAATCGAAACAACCTGTCTACACTCGCTTAAAGGGAAGGTTCTCAACACGTTCTGGAGTAGATTCCACTGCGGCACATTTAAGAGAAGAAAGACCTACACCTTTGCCATAATCTTTATTCTGGTATGCTTCATGTACTCGATTTTCTTTCTGGAGTTCGATTGCTGTTCAGACTGTAACCTTCAGTATTAAATGAATTCGATTCACATCAATTTGTTGCGCTGGATGTTGTTTCAAGCACGCAGATTCTGCCTTCTAAGTATCATGGATGTTCTTCGCAAGCGGTATATAGTAAACGTCAGCAGTAAGCTGTTCATCCCAGACTTGAGGGGTAACTTTAGCCTTAAGACATTGCAGAGTTCCAGAAGCACTACGTGTAACCAAGACGTGTACGTGTGGACTTTGACGTCACCCATAGGCGTCCAAGAGACTTGGTCCACATACACACGACGTGCAGATCCTGGTAAAATGTTTGGTGTAAATGATACCTTTGATGACGTAACACGAATATATACATGCACGTTACAACAACAAACAAACAAAAAACAACACTTAGTGGACCTATTCAATGTCACATAGACAAGAAGAACCTGGCCCTGTCTTTGTTGCACTATACACAACCATATCCCCGAATGCACTTCAACGCAAACGATAAACACATGGACTAAACATGGAATAAAGATCAAAATAGGTTAACAAATAAAAATAATTTTTTTTATAAAACATACTTTTGTCATCAGTGAAAAAATAAATTAAGTTAGCGAATAATTTCACCGAAAGGAAGACTTTTTGAAACAAGGCCTGTCGCTATAATAAATAATACAAAAATAAATGCTTACAAGGGAGAAAGAAGGTAAAAGAAACTCTTCAGAACCTAGCCACACAAAAAAACCTCTTTGAAGGCGTTTACACTGAGGCTTATCTTTCCTTTAGATAATCGACAGAACACGTCGTCTTTTCTGTGAACTCTGTATTTTTTCGTTGTTGGTGATCTCTTTTCAATCTCTCTATCTTTGACAAGCACTGACAAGAATCGGATATGTCGTTTTTTCCTGTTTTAAAGTGTTGACATATAGCATGGAATATTTACTGTGTTAGTGTTATCGGGTTTGTGAACGGGCATGTCAGTCTGAATATTAAAGTGATGATAAAAGGCCAGGCTCACTCTGTATGTCTGTCTGTCTGTCTGTCTGTCTGTAAATCTGTCTGTTTGTCTGTCTGTCTGTCTGTCTGTCTGTCTGTCTGTCTGCCTGCCTGTCTGTCTGTCTGTCTGTCTCTCTCTCTCTCTCTCTCTCTCTCTCTCTCTCTCTCTCTCTCTCTCTCTCTCTTGCACTATCTATCTCTCCGACTTGTTAAGAATTACATTTAGGCAAGTTTTGTTTTTAGCCTCTTGTCGATGCAATGAACTCACATTCAACTGATGCTCCGTTTGGGTTTGTGCAGTGTGACAGAGTAGGCTACGTCAATTAGTTACGCCTCCGTTTGGTTTTGTGCAGTGTGACAGAGTAGGCTACGTCAATTAGTTACGCCTCCGTTTGGTTTTGTGCAGTGTGACAGAGTAGGCTACGTCAATTAGTTACGCCTCCGTTTGGTTTTGTGCAGTGTGACAGAGTAGGCTACGTCAATTAGTTACGCCTCCGTTTGGTTTTGTGCAGTGTGACAGAGTAGGCTACGTCAATTAGTTACGCCTCCGTTTGGTTTTGTGCAGTGTGACAGAGTAGGCTACGTCAATTATTTACGCCTCTGTTTGGTTTTGTGCAGTGTGACAGAGTAGGATACGTCAATTAGTTGCGCCTCCGTTTTTGGTTTTGTGCAGTGTGACAGAGTAGGCTACGTCAGTTAGTTACGTCTCCGTTTGGTTTTGTGCAGTGTGACAGAGTAGGCTACGTCAATTATTTGCGCCTCCGTTTGGTTTTGTGCAGTGTGACAGAGTAGGCTACGTCAATTAGTTACGCCTCCGTTTGGTTTTGTGCAGTGTGACAGAGTAGGCTACGTCAATTAGTTACGCCTCCGTTTGGTTTTGTGCAGTGTGACAGAGTAGGCTACGTCAATTAGTTACGCTTCCGTGTCAGTCAACATTCAGTTTTTACCTGTTTCCGGTTTTTTCGTGCACGAGTAGGACAGAGTGGAAAGAGAGAGGACTACACGTCCAAATAATACTGGCAGTAATCGATCTGTTGCGTCGAATCTTGCAGTCAAAAAATTAATAATCAAAATGATACTTCCGGTTCGCCTTATCTTGTTCAGGCATTCATTGAATCAACATTCACCGGAAACAAACAAGCAAGCAAACAATTACCACTCCCTACCCCATAATTATGCCCCCGTCCTAAAAATCAAGCATGTAAAACACACATACAAAAACAAGCAAACAAACGAAAACAACAATAAAACAAACAAAAACAAAAAGTACACAGAAAAGGGCTGAAGAAAGAAAAGAACGAAGAAACGCAACATATACAATATAGCCACACACGAAAACCACAAACAGAATTCAAGTCAGCGGAAATGTCCCACTTACGTAACACAGGTAACGAAGTGTGAATTTTCACATAATTTACCAGAAACAAAAATAGTTTAACAAATCTTCCGAGTGTGTGTGCTTTTTCAGTTTAAGATAGTATTTTGAAAAGTTTCTGAGAGATCCTTCAGTAATGGCACAGTAATGTCTTTTGCCAGAAAACATAAAAAGTATGGTAACTCACTTTAATCAAAGTCAAACATTTTCCTTGGCTTCTCTTCAAAGTTACGCATTTTTGTGACAGAAAAGGCGCAACACAAGCATGTGTTTAACGTAAACCTTGTTTGTCGCAAGGGTTTTACAATTTTGTTGAAAATGAGATTTCGCGAGAGAAAAAATGTGCCTAGTTTACAAAGTTCCCAAAATAGTGTACTGGTTTCCAAAAAGAAATCTCATTACAGAGGGCAAGCGACCGTTTTGCAACACAAAACATTCCGTCACTAATTCCAAACAGCGTCAAATGACCAATTTCCCCCTGATGCAAATCATTTGAATGTCAGACATTTACCAGAGTCACATGCAATTTGAGTTTGTGTGTAAAGTGGGTGTGTGTGTGTGGGGGGGTGGTGTGGAGTTGATGAATGGGGTAGGGTGTGTGTGTATGTGTGTGTGTGTGTGTGTGTGTGTGTGTGTGTGCTCTTGCGTGCTCATCTGTATGTATGCACGTGTCTATCTGTCTGTGTGTCTGGCCTGTCTGCATGTCTGTCCGCTGTACAGCCATACCATCCGCCTGCACGTCCGTTCGTCTCTGGCTTTGTCTGTATACGTGAATGCATACGCGCCTGTCTGCTTGCCTGTGTTTATGTGTCTACGTGCATATACACGTGCGGGAGTTTTCCAATAAATGATTTGTAAATATTTTTGTGAAAAAAACGCATGCGTGCAGAATCGCTCCAATCTTCTTCCGGCGTCTCTTTGTCGGTCCATCTGTTTTTCTCGTTTCTGAAACTTCAAGCAAATGCTGCTTCCTAACCCAGCCAAGATAATAGAATTCTTGAAGGTTCTTGAACAACTTCATTTTAATTTGGGAATGTCTCGAACGGAAATTGCGTTAGAGTAACAATAAAAAAATTTAAAAAAAGAGTAACAATACAGCCATCTCTTCTACAGGTTTTTTCAACTGAGCTGTCTAAATTTTATAAGGGTTTTCTATCTTCTTTTATTATTATTTTGTTTTGGTGTGTGTGTGTAAGGGGGGGGGGGGGGGGGGGCTGGCGTCGTTTGTGCTCGAGGGCAGATTTTAAGTGAGCTGATCCTACTTCCAAATAAATATCATAGAAATAATGTGGTTCAGATGCGAAGATGAAGACAGCAAAACTCTGTGTGTGTGTGTGTGTGTGTGTGTGTGTGTGTGTGTGTGTGTGTGTGTGTGTGTGTGTGCGTAAATGTGTGTGTGTGTGTCAGTGTGTGGGTGTGTGTGTGTGTGTGTGTGTGTGTGTGTGCGTGCATATGTGCGTGTGTGTGTGTGTGTGTGTGTTTTGTGTGTGTGTATGTGCGTGCGTGTGTCTGTGTCCGTGTACGTGCGTGCGTGCGTACGTGTGTGTGTGTATGTGTGTGTACGCGCGTGCGTGCGTGCGTGCGTGTCTGTTGTGTGTGTGTGTGTGTGTGCGTGCATATGTGCGTGTGTGTGTGCGTGTGTACGTGCGTGCAAGCGTGTGTGTGTGTGTGTGCGTATGTGTGTGTGTGTGCGTGAGTGTGTTTGTACGTGCGTTCGTGCGTACGTGTGTGTGTGTGTGTGTGTGTATGTGTGTGTACGCGCGTGCGTGCGTGCGTGTGTCTGTTGTGTGTGTGTGTGTGTGTGTGTGTGGTGTGTGTGTGTGTATGTGTGTGTATGTGTGTGTGTGTGTGGTGTGTGTGGTTGGGGGCGTGTTTGTTTTGTCATCCTGCTGGCACTGAGTTGCGTACACATCAGAATGAATGTTGATTTATACTTCCGGCCAGTCTCTTGTGGGTTTTCTTTGAAGATACACAGACATGGATTGAGGAGAAAGGGGAGGGCCGAGAGTGTATACATGTTGTGCAATACAAGCAAAACATCACAGTGCAAAGCCACAACAAGATTGTTTCCGTAAAATAAAAATAACGCCTGAAGAGTTATAAAAGAGTGTGCACTTCCTGTGTTTTCAATACGCTTAAAACTGTGAACTTTCTATTTTCATCTCTTTAAGAATTTTTTGCTTTTGCTGCGGGAACAGAGAACACCAATTTTTTCAGTTTCACGGACTTCGTGAATAATAGGAATCATCTTTGCTAGTTAATTTAGCGTGTAAAAAAGAAAACGTTGTTGCAACTTAAAGGCACATTCTAGGTGTTTGTATAAGCGATCATATTCACCGTCACAGATTTGTTAAAGGCTTTTGTGAAGGACGGTCACTGGACCCACTGTTATATGGCTGTAGTACAATAATTGAATTGTTCACAAGTTATGCTGTATTGTCTTACAAACACGTCTTGAAATTCATGAGATGTGCAACCAGTGGACCAAAGACAGGACAACACAAAGGTCAAACAGCCTTACCGAACACCCGCGTCAATTCTTCAATTCCATTAGCCTCACTCGAGAGTCTTATATGCAAACTGATTAGCCCCGATCTTGGGTATGAAAATGAATCTGCATCTGTTTTTCCACGTTGAAAGAGCCGTTGCAATTTGCTGTCGGTACTCCCCACCTCAACCCACAATTCCAACAGACTTTTTTTCAAGAGCGTGTCATGTCATCTTCCAGAAGATCTCAGAAAAAGCATTCGGATTTACCTCACTATGTCCAATAATTTACCTACGTCCCGACAGTTAAAAGTGATGCGACTCGCCAAACGTTTGTTTTGTTTTGCTTTCAGTTAATTTAAAGATGTGGTGAAAATGTAACTCCAGATGTGAACGTGTTGTCACTGACGGATCAGCATTGGGTGTTGTGAGTTGTGTGGGGCCACCTGGAGAGCAGCCAGCTTCACAACGTTCGGAATGTGTTGCTTCTACAAGTATAGCACGGAGCGCACATACAGGAAAAGAAGAATTAGTTTATTTCCGCCCTCTCCTTATTTATTTTGTTTGTTTGTTTGTGTGTACCTCAGTTGCAAATAGACTGCTTGAACCCTATGTTTTCCTTTTTTTTTCTTGTTTGTTTGTTTGTTTGTTTGTCTTTTTAAATCTTAGAGCATCATTCTTTCAGTTGTCTTTGTTTTGAGATCGATTTCTTAACTGTGTTATCATTGACAAACACACATATAAAGGACACTTTTTAATTGTAATTACAATCACTTCTATCAATGTTTTCATTTTATTAAGAGTCGCAAACCTAACCTTGATTTAAAGCAATGTATAAGATAATTATCTACTGGTGTACCATGTCTGAATTGACCCATCTAGACTACAATCATAATAAAATTCATAAAATGCAGTGAATAATTTGGCATTTTAGATTATTTCATAAACCTTAACATTCAATTATATATTATTCAGTAAAACTGATTTATACTTAGGTTCAGAAACAGATATGAAGGCGGACGCTACCTGGCAATGCAGAACAAATTAATAACGAGGATTAAAAATAAGGCATGCTTGCCACAACAATGGGGCAGGGCATAGCGTAAGCACAACCGAGTGTGGCAAGCTTGTAACAACAATGGGGAAGAGCATAGCGTAAGCACAGCCGAGTGTGGCATGCTAGTAACAACAATGGGAAAGAGCATAGCGTAAGCACAGCCGAGTGTGGCATGCTTGTAACAACAATGGGGAAGAGCATAGCGTAAGCACAGCCGAGTGTGGCATGCTTGTCACAACAATGGAGAAGAGCATAGCGTAAGCACAGCCGAGTGTGGCATGCTAGTAACAACAATGGGGAAGAGCATAGCGTAAGCACAGCCGAGTGTGGTATGCTAGTAACAACAATGGGGAAGAGCATAGCGTAAGCACAGCCGAGTGTGGCATGCTAGTAACAACAATGGGAAAGAGCATAGCGTAAGCACAGCCGAGTGTGGCATGCTTGTAACAACAATGGGGAAGAGCATAGCGTAAGCACAGCCGAGTGTGGCATGCTTGTAACAACAATGGGGAAGAGCATAGCGTAAGCACAGCCGAGTGTGGCATGCTTGTAACAACAATGGGGAAGAGCATAGCGTAAGCACAGCCGAGTGTGGCATGCTAGTAAAAGAAGCGTCGCTTGCTTACATGATTTTAGCTATCATAGCTCCTTTTGCACATGCCATGTTTGCATGTCTCGGGGGATGGAGGGAGGGGGGAGGGGGGAGGGGGGGTGTATTGCTGATAGCTATTTTCCAATTTTCGGTCAAAAATCGAAAGAGCAAAATATCCGAAATCAAATGTACGATTGGAGAATCAGGAGCGAATATCGAAAATTCAATCTGTAAAAACAAAACCACGGTAAATATAACTATATTCCGTTCAATTTTGTTGGAAAGTTCAGTGGAGGGCTATAGGGAGACCTCAAGAATAAATACTGATTAATTGAACAAAAAGAAGATACAGGGCGTTTTGAAATTAGTAAAAACTAATGAGTTGTATACCAAAAGCAAAGCACAAGAAAGTAATTAGGAGGTATTTTTTAAACCACAACTCCTTCGTTTTCTTTTTTCTGAAATCCGTCCCTTGCCAGAAAGCCACACTGACTGTACTGTACAAGGTCATTTGGCAGAGCAGCATACAGAAGTAACCCTGTGCTGAACAATCTGCACGCTTTCTGAACTTCGAGCAGAAAAAATCCTGACGTCATGACTACGTCACACGGAGAAGCGCACGTGCTGTGACCAAGGTAGACGTGAAGGCAGTGACAGGACAGGCAACAAGACAATATTGTTCACCTTGTACAGAAAAGCTGGGAACTAAAACATGCTTGTTCTCAAGCCAGTCTGGCAGGCATAGTCTGCACGGGTTAAAGATACATTCTTCTCCGTGTTAATCTTCATGTAAATCACCACAGATCTTCCCAAGCTTGTACAAGGGGTAAGATAAGATATGACATACGCGTGTGATATATCAAAGGTACACCATGTTTTGTCTGACAGATCGTGTTCACAGCCACAAATCTGTCCGAGCTTTCACGTCGAATAAGAAAACCTTGCAACTGTACACATAGCCTGCGAAGAATCCATGCATAGCGTGGCTGCATTCTGTGTGGAGAAGGAAATGTTTCTAAAATAATGTATTAAATTGACATAGGTGTCTTAAACGAAATTATTTCAACACAAAATTCCCACTCTGCACAGGAAACAGCCATTGTGTAGATTGTTGGCACGTGTTTTAGCTGAAGGATGCTCTGACACCATGTCAAAACCCTCCACGGATCTGTTGTGGTCAACTGATGTTTGTTTAAGCGCGGGTTGATGGAGGATAAAGGCGAAACTGTGAGAGCGAAAGACTGGGGTAGGGTGTTGCGCTGCAGTGACGTAGATGCGGCGTCAGACAGACACAACATGCTATAATCAGCTGTTGTGACGTCGCCGCGTGTGATATAATTTGCTATCAGTCCTTGAGGACCGAGAGTTTACAACAACCTCTCTGCTATTAAAACTGGGGGAAAAAATTCCTAAGCGCGAAACTGCGCCGAAGAAAAAACAGAACTCGGGAAGAAGACTGCGACTGAAAGCGAAAAGGCACAGTCCGACTCATCGTGAAAGTGGTACGCACTATCTACGATCTGCCCACTCGGCTTTTGCATGGGATAAGAACATCAGTCCACTTGGACACATATAAAAAATGAACTTTCCGACTGCTTCCTGTGCTTTCTGTGTGAATTACTTTATTAGTTGCACAGATATAGTCAGGATGATGATTTCGGTATTTGTCCAACTGCAGAGATAGAAAATACTACATTGCTTGCTGTGTCATATCAGATTTACACGATTAATTTTTTAATATAAAAATGCGAGCGAAAGCGACCTTTTTAATATTTGAAAAAGCAGCGAGTGTAAATCTAATATGACCCAGCAAGCCATGATTGTAGTAGTCTGTTTATCCTACATACTGTACTTGCGTGTCTATTGCTACCAAACGTCTCACAGTCGAAGCACCTAAATTGAAGACGCGTCTGGGGGAACCTCAGTCGATCTCTTCCAAAACCTCGTCAAATCTTTGACGTCAAAACAAAATGACATCACTCTAGAAAGTTTATGTTGACGTGTACGTTCTCAAAATTCTTTCAGATGAAAAAATAAGCGCAAAAGTGTTCCCAGAATGCCGTTTGTCTCGGTGGGTCTGACATCATGAGCAAAGAAAAATCAGGTCCTTGTCTGATTAGTTTGACACGACCTCATTTATAAGATATACACACATGTGAGTATATGGTTTAGTTATCTAATGTGTGGTCTCTCTCTCACGTATGTAGAATAAATGGCCTTATCCCGTGGAAAAGCCTGGCCACATCCGACATTTCGAGCCGAAAAAATTATACGCGAAGGACAGGCCCTTTAGATGAATAAAAAAAAGATAAACATTCTCAATCGAGAGGCCTGAAGGTGATGATGTGGACAACTATGTGTAGACAAAACAGTCTATGTTGTTACGTCCCGTAATTCGCACTTCGTGAACGTGCAATTCTTCACATTCTTCAGCCGCAGTGTGTGTTCTTGCGCATGATGCAAAATCTGTGTACGCACTGAAGTTGTCTGCAACGTTCCTCGTTGAATCTGTCTCCCGATTGCGTTAGCAAAATTCATCATTCAGGGTAAAAAGCGACAAGAACCCAGCAGCCTTTAAAAAGTATGAAATAAGTGTTCTTCAGCACGATCTATATCTTATTTTCTAGTGGAAAAATTCCACACAATTTCACACGATAGTATAGTGCTCGAAACAACACGAAGAGATAATTTGAAAATCGTGTGAATTTTTCTAGCGGCAGAGACCCGTTTTGATTGTTTGGCACATATATAAAATTATGGAATAGATTGCATTAGCTTTCGTAACACTGCGTTTTGTCATCCCTTGAGCACTTTAAAAAGGGGATGAATTATTTTCTTAACAAATGTCATCAGTAGCATTTACGGCATTCATTAATCAAAACATGTCAAGAGAGCACAGTCAGCACCCAGGATTTTAATGTTTGGTATGTGATCAAGTGGAGGGGTGGTCTTACAAAAGCCATGTAAAAGCCTGGCCAGGTGTGAAATGGTGAGCCCAACTGTTTTCACAAGGAGTGTCCAGTCATATCATTGCTGTCTTTTGGAGAGAATTTTTTTTTGTGTTTTTAAAGAACGCGAGATGAACTAAGACAGACGGTGCGCCAATACGGTTAAATACAGTTATGCCCGTAATAGAAACAAAATCATAGCCTCATAATTAGGTTTTTTTAAGACAAGACCATGAAATAAATCAGTAGATAGGGTTTATACCGTTACTTCGGAAAACAATGTACATCATTACTAAACGTACTGGTGTGATCCGGGACTGGAGTGGCGGTACATTTTCATACCGTTTTTCCCTTTTTGGGGGGGAAAAAATCAAAACCACTTTAACGCACCGACGTGACCATAGCAGATACTGTATACTGTCTCCGGCCATAATTTTAGTCCTATAAGTCCGCGTGGAATCGTATTTTCATATTATTACTCCTTTTCGAGAACAAAAACACCACTATCTTGGCAGCCCCTTTAAAAACGCACACAAGATGTACTGAGAGAGATGAAGAGATAAAAAGACAGGGGGCGGATTTATTGCGGGGGTGCGCGTCGCGTGAGACCGGCGCACGTCATTACGAAGTTGCACGTGCCTTTCGTCACGACCCGTGCACAGTGCGCACATCACAAATAGCTAAACGATGTACGCTGCGGTTCAGGAAACGGAAACGTACGTGACTGCATGCGCAAAACACTGATGGGACGGGGGGTGAACAAACACTTGTGGTATTTTCGGTGGGATAGCTAAATTGGTCTCATTCCAAATTCTTATACGATAACCATTTAAGATTTTTCACAATATTCGTTCTTCTGATTTCAACTAATTAGCGGCAGCTTTTTTTTTTTTTTTTACATCTTCCTTTTTTGTGTGTGCCAGATTATAGCCTACTCCTCTCCCAGACCCATCTCTTTTTATTCCTGGTTTAAATTTTTATTTTTTATTTGATCTTTTAAAACAAGTTTTCTGGTATTTGTTTTCTAGCAAGTGGGGTATAACAGTCAAGACTGTGATTTTGAGAAAACAGGTGCATAAGATGCAACAGGATTTTGATTGACGACGTTGGCATTGTGCTCGTTTTAGTGCAAAAGCTCAAAAACGGAATTTGTTTAAAGGCACAGTAAGCCTCCCGTAAACCATCACAGCCGAGCTCCCCGAGCGTCTACATATAGTACAAGCATACTTCCATTTGAACGCTCACCGAACGGGAACATCCTGGCTGCTTTCTGTCGAGCGTGAGAAATTTTCAAAGAATTTATTTTCGTGGACTTGGCCTCAACAGCAATGGCGCCTCGTTTTGGTGCTGGACGGCTGTTATGAATACCGGAATTCACGCCCGGACAGTAAGCCTTCCCTAAACCATCACAGATACTCTCAGGCTTTTACACACATTACAAACACCCTTCCATTTGAACGCTCACCAAACAGGAACATCCTAGGTGCCCTACGTAAAGAGCGAGCAATTTTTAAAGAATTAATTTTGCAGATTGCTTTTTGGACCCATCCTGAACTCAGGTCAAACATGAGTTACTTCCCTTCGGGTCTCATTCTATCGATGTAAACTGGCGATAGCCGTGAATCGATGATTATCAAAATGTTTTTGGACCGTGGTGCGTTTTTGCGCTAGACCTAACTTTTAAAATCTAAATAATAAATTGACAGCTTGTTACACAAACATTCTTTAATCATAAAAGAATTCTTTTTTTCATCAAGACAAGATCAGTACAATTCGAAGTTGTGAAAGTTTGAAAAAAGAAAAGCCCGGAAGCAGGGTCACGCAAGGGTCGTAGCAGACGACGCCGGTTTATCAGTGCATATCGCCGTTCCTCTCAACAGTCAAAAGCCATCGCTAGAGTTCTTGTGAACCACAGCCGTTTGTTTCGTGCATAAAAACGTGCTATTGTAAATAGTCGCGTGCATGAACACTCCGCGCACTTTCCCAATTTTGAAGCTTCCGCGCATGTGAAACTCCCGCGCGTGGTGTATATGTAAGATGCGCGCGTGTTTTAGCAAAATGTGATGTGAAACTAGCGCGCGTGTCTTTGCTCGGTCAAATGTGAGACATTGAGACATTAACAACTGACACTTGTATATCCATGAAAACTGACACTGTATATCTATATATTGAACACGTCTTTATTACACAGACAAGTCGATAAAAACGAATGAAGACTTAAACCATGCGTATAAGAATATTTTGTTCACTTATTATATAACAGAAATTACAGAAATTTCGGGTGTCTGGTATCACAGTCACAGAGACTGCAGCAAAGGTACAAGAGGGGGGAAGTCACAGCATGGCCGGCAAATTTTTCCAGGCCATGGACTTGACGTATTCCTTCCTGTCGGTGCACGCGCGCAAGTTGTATGAGCCGAACCAGTAATTCGTGCGCGGAAGTTACAACCCGATATTGCGCGGAGCATACATGTATTTTACAAGCGCGGAATTTACATATGCGCGGAAATTACCGGCTGCGCTGACGACTACATTGTGAAAAAGGGAAACTGGATCACACGGGTTCACGATGGCTCAGGGGTAAGATAAACCACGCAAAAATAAATTCTTTGAAAATTGCTCGCTCTTTACGGAGGGCACCTAGGATGTTCTCAATCGGTGAGTGTTTAAATGAAAGGGTGTTTGTACTGTGTGTAAAAGCCTGACCGTATCTGTGATGGTTTACGGCAGGCTTACTGTGCCTTTAAACTTGAAAACGATATGAGGGCCAGGACAAAACAGTGGTACCTGTCATAAGAGAACACCATTGGGACAAGCATGCACTGAGTGTTATAACTAGAGCTACATGTGTCCTTTCCTATAAAGGGTCAGTTCACCTTGTTAGGGTCAATAAAACAAAAGAACAACAGCCGTCATCCTTTATTGGACTGGTTGGTCCGGTGTCAGAATAATGTGACTGGGTGAGACATGAAGCCTGTGCTGCGACTTCTGTCTTGTGTGTGGCGCACGTTATATGTCAAAGCAGCACCGCCCTGATATGGCCCTCCGTGGTCGGCTGGGCGTTAAGCAAACAAACAAACAAAATCCTTTATTGGGATTTGTCATCGCATGGTACAGGCACGTATGACGCGGCGTTTGATGCTTTCTTTACTTAAAGTCGAGTTTTGGGGTAGAAACTCTACTTCAGTAGAGTTAGAGGGCTATGACGTGCCATTTGATGCTTTCTTTACAAAGTCGAGTTTTGGGGTAGAAACTCTAATTCAGTAGAGTTAGCATCAAACGGCGCGGGGAAACTCTACTGACGTACAGTATAGAAACTTTACTTAAGTCAAGTTTCTGAAAAAACTCGCCTGAAGCCCAGTTCAGGAGAGTTTCTCAAACAGATAATGTGTCAGGCTTTATTTTTGGCTTAAAGTAGCATGTTTCATTGCGCATGGGCGTGAAGTGATATTTGAGAGATCACCGGTGCACACAAAAGTGAAAGAGAAAATGAGATTTGCAAATGACAGGATCGAAAGGGCCAATTCACGATTTACCCGGGCCACTGTTAGTAGTTGATGCGACCAAAAGAATATTGCGTTCCGTAGAACGCTTTGGCAACGTCACCCCTGTGCAAAAGTGGTTCACCAGCAAACTTCCATCTAAGCATTCGCGATCTCGAAGTCTGATTACAAAACAAAATGCATGAAATCAGCGAATCAGAGTGCTTGACACAAAATCCCTGATTATGTGCACTTCAGGCAGGTTTCCAGAAACTCTACTTAAGTCGAGTTTTTAAACTGTACTTCAGTAGAGTTTCCCCGCGCCGTTTGATGATAACTCTACTTCAGAGTTTCTACCCAAAAACTCGACTTTAGAAAACAAAGCGTCAAACGGCGCGTCATAGGCACGAATAGGACCGAGTTTGGGGCTGCTGCTGTACCTGAGGCAAGTAGAACAGGAGAGGAAGGGACAAGTGGTTTTTTACTTGAACAAAAATTGAACAAAAACAAATCACGACAATCTGTTAAAGTGATTTTAGTAACAGTTTTGGCACTGCAGGGTAATCATATTAAAGGCACAATCGTACTCGTGAAAACGATTTGACTCACGATCTCAGATCTGGCCAGAGTTATACACGGAACAACATTCTCTCTCTACTTGGATACATACCACAACTCAACATCACGACTGCTCCCCGTGCAGCGTAACATTTTTTGGATGAATTAATTCCCCACAAAAATTAAAATCCCGCCACAAACAGAAAGCATTGAGTTGACTGTACCCATTTTAAAGACCTGGCTAGCCCTGAGATGGTGAGTCCAAAAGCTCACACGAGTAGAATTGCGCCTTTAAAACTGTAACGGGAACAGTCGGTGAATGACTTCCCTGACTCTGAAACGGGAAGAATGAGGAACTTTCTGTATTGCATCCACCACAACCTGCCAGGGAAACAAGAAAAACCGCCTGTATTTTCCGGTGATTAATTTACCACCGTAAACAACTGTAACGTTGGTGCAGCATCCGTATCTTTTTTTATAATCCTGGAAGTTGGTTGAAGGAGCCAAGATAAACACGTACCATGACAAATCCTTCTTTTTATCATTATTTTTTCCATTTCTTCTGTGTTATTTTTCGTTGATGGCTTCGTTCCGGTTGCAGTACAAACATCGTCCAAATATATTTATTTATTTATTTCTGTCTCTATTTCGCGCGTACACACACACACACACACACACACACACACACACACACACACACACACACACACACACACATACATACAAGGAAACAGAAACACACACAAGGAAACAAAGAGAGAGGGGGGGAGAGAGAGAGAGAGAGAGAGAGAGAGAGAGAGAGAGAGAGAGAGAGAGAGAGAGAGAGAGAGAACCTCATTATCGTTTCACTCCGTTGTTTTTCCCTTATTGTTTTTATGCTGCCGAACTGTTTGCGTTTATGCCAAGCAGTGATTGTTGCTGAAGAGATTGTTGACAGTGTAGATGCACTTTTGGGCTGAAAACAAGATTAATTGTAGGGATGTTTTAGCATTTAGCCTTCATTAATTTCAGTTTCCTCCTGCGATTTATTTTTTGGCTGACATTCTCACCTTGCTTCGTTGAAGTTTAGTAACGTGAGGCCATTCTATGAACCCAACTGAAACGCTGGAGTGTGTCAGCGTCATTGTATGCACGTGTGTTTGCCTATGTTTACACTTTGATTAAAGGCACAATAAGCCTCCCGTTAACCATCACAAATTCTGTCAGGCTTTTACACACAGTACAAACACCCTTTCATTTAAACACTCACCGCTTGAGAATATCCTAGGTGCCCTCCGTAAAGAGCGAGCAATTTTCAAAGAATTTATTTTTGCGTGGTTTTTCTTACCCCTGAGCCATCGTGAAACCGTGTGATCCAGTTTCCCCTTTTCACAATGCAGTCGTCAGTTTGTAATTTGAATGCGGCTCGCTGTGAGCTTATCTGCAATAGCACCTTATTATATACCCCTGACTATGCACGAAACAAACTTAAACGGATGAGGTTCACAAGAACTCTAGCGATGGCTTTTGACTGTTCAGAGGAACTGGCGATGCTAACAAACCGTCGTCTGCTGTGAGAACCACGACCTTGCGTGACCCTGCTTCCGGGCTTTTCTTTTTTCAAACTTTCAAAACTTCGAATTGTACTGATCTTGTCTTGATGAAAAAAGAATTCTTTTATTATTTAAGAATGTTTGTGTAACAAGCTGTCAATTTATTATCTAAATTTTAAAAGTTAGGTCTAGCGCCAAAACGCACCACGGTCCGATTGTGTGAGGAGACAATCCGCAAAATTAATTCTTTGAAAATTGCTCGCTCTTTACGTAGGGCACTAAGGATGTTCCCGTTCGGTGAGCGTTCAAATGGAAGGGTGTTTGTACTGTGTGTAAAAGCCTGACAGTATCTGTGATGGTTTACGGGAGGCTTACTGTGTGTAAAAGCCTGACAGTATCTGTGATGGTTTACGGGAGGCTTACTGTGTGTAAAAGCCTGACAGTATCTGTGATGGTTTACGGGAGGCTTTCTGTGCCTTTAACCTATACTCTTTCAACGTAAATGTGTGCCTTTTTTAATTATCTCTGGCTGTCTGTCTATTTAGTGTTTGTCTCTGTCTCTGTCTCTGTCTCTCCCTGTCTCTGTGATGTCAAATTTGCATTGTACACCATTATTTTAAATATCAGGTTTAAACCTGCTTTTTCTTTCGAATACTGTTTCTTGTCGTCAAAGGTGCCAGATTGAATTTACTTGTGGCGTGGCATAGCCCCGACTTGTGGCGATATCTTTAGAGCCGGTATGCAGAGACTTTAGTCTGAAATAAACTGTACCTCTAATATAATAGAGTCTATCCCGGACTATTCTCTAAACTCGACTCCTGCATATTGCATACCAGCCCTGAACGCCAAGACGTGCTTTGTTATTCGATCATATCCTTCATACAAATTACTCTTTCTGAATATAAACAAAAATGTAGACGCAGTTTTAAGATGTTTTCACGTGCCTTGACTAACTAGCTGTTGCCTTATACATGTAGAGCGCTTATATCCCTTTGTTATGTAATCTTTTCTTTTATTCCTTAACTCTTCCTCAAACAAATCCGACCTTATCGAAAATTCACAGCATCACGTACCTGACCTACTTTGTCTTGTTTGCAGATCATCAGTGATCAACATCCACCACCCTGGTCACCATGCGCGGCCCTCGGCCCACCTCCCTGACCTTTACCCTGCTGCACGTGCTGCTCTTGCTGTGGGGTCACGTGACGCGGCAGGCCCAGGCTGCCTTCCAGCTGCCCCCGTTTCTACAGACCCTGTCGGAACAGACTCTGAGCCAGAGCCAGGCGGAGGGCACGGACCGACTCTTCACCCTGCCGTCAGCCGTGGCCAACGTGCCCAACATCAGGCGCTTCACGCCGCGCAAGAAGCACCTCAAGCTGCACAAGCTGATGAGGCGACTGCGCAAGGAGTGGGACCCCTTCTGGATGTCGGCGGAGCGGCCCAAGGACGCGGACCGCGAGGTGATCAAGCAGCCCCTCGTGGACCAGAGCCTGCTGAAGGCCCTGGACAGACTTAACTACACCATCACGGGCCCGGACGGCGTGGCGCAGGACATCGAGGCGAGCGTGACGCACGTGCTGGGCGCCTGGCTGATGCAACGTTCGAGGTGCCACGTGCACTACGTGTGGGACGACCTTGGCATCCTCTACTGGCCGCGCTGGGTGCGGCGAGGCTTCTGTCAGGCTGGACAGTCTCCATCCTCCTCCTCTTCTTCCTCGTACTCCTCCACTCCCTCTCTATCCTCCTCCTGTTCCTGGCCTCCAGGGATGCACTGTGTCCCAGCAGAGTCGCGTCGAATCCGGATCCTGAGATGGCAATGTCGGCATAACAAGGCCTTCAAGAACTGGAACCCGCGCTTCAAGGAGCGCAAGCCGCGCAGACCTCAGCCAGATGCAGTGACATCTGGTGGCAGAAACAGACGTGAAGCGAGCGAGGTCAATACCAACACGGAGAGAGCAGTGGGAGCGAAAGGGGTTGACGAGACAAATGAGACAGAGAACTGGAGCAGAAAGCCCTTCAAGGACCGACGCCGCAAGCTGAGCATGCGGTGCAAGTGGAAGAAGATTCCTTTCCCTGTCACTGACGATTGCTTCTGTTCTTGTTGATCCGGCGTGGACGATGTCGTTTACATAACTGTGGACAACCTTGACTCCCTGCGAGAGGAATACTGCGTATGTTATAAACAGCTGACCTATTCAGCACACACCACTCAGACCTTGTATCATAGACAAACGAAATGGAACAAGTGCAGAGACGTCAGAAAACACAAATAAGTGACATTGTTCCAAGCAACCTGTCAACACAGTCTTCGTTTCTTGGAGAAGAGTGTACGTGTGCCTTCAGACATGAACAATTCTTGTGCTCGTCGACCTATTTGCCGTACATGTTGTTGCTGTTTCCCTGACATTTATAACAGTGAAAAGTACAGTATACCCAACTACGTTCCGACAAAAATACACATCGCGCGTACATGTTCATTTCGGACGAGGTACTTCGAACACGTCACTGCTGGAACAATTGTGTTCTTGCAGAGAAAGGATCATTAAGCTCATGAACCTCTGATGTGCGCATGTGCAGACAGAACCCAAGAAAACAAGTACTCGAAATCCCTTGAGTGTTTCGTACCACTGTCTCGTTGTTTCCCCCCCTTTACGAGATGTATGGATACAATCCCGATGGAAGCAAAGTTTTCATTTCACCTCACTATTTTTTCCTCTGGAACTTCATGTTGGTTTGGATAGAACATAGTTTTACTTCCTAGTCAGCTGTAACTGCTGAACACTCACCTGCGCGCGCCTCGTGGGGCCTTTCATCTCTATGGGCAGAATATACCTGCGCAGTTTCAGCGGCACAGACGCCGCACTGCATATTATTTATGCCGCGATAGGGATTATGACGAGTACTTGGCCTGTTTTCCTTCACTGGAACGTGTAGCGGGCTGGGATAATCTGCAGTGCGTCGTCGGTTCTGCTGAAGTTAAATATGTGACCGGAGCCCCATTGAGAGACATTCTTCACTACGAGTTACGTTTGGGAGGCCGTGAAAGAACTGAACATGAACATTGACGTTACTGTGTGTTTTCAGAGTCTGAACAGACAACAATCTCAGTAACAAAAACATAATGTGCGTCAACACTAACCCCTTAATCCTGACGTCTTTGTGATGTTGTACAGTACATGCATCTCAAACATTACGCCGTTTCAAATACAGACCCGAACATGGCCATGGCAGCATGTGCATAAGTTAAACAGTTTGGTAGACTTAAAAACACTTCAATTTGTTGCTAACAAATATCCGCTTTGTGCCCTCGGCTTGCCGCTGATGTCCAGTTCCAGGTCAAGATTAAAAAAAAAGAGGGGAGCACGGGAATACAAAGGTCTTTAGTAGTAAGTGTTGAATGTACAGACTGCTAGGACTACGTACTTCTGAACAACCTGTGTGGCCTCACCGTTTACACAGGCAAATACCCCATCAGTAAAATGTAAAGTGAGGTTGAATTTAAGAAGCACAGGGAGACTGGTTGTGCGGTTTAAGGAATGAGCTTGAACCTTACTGTCTGCGTTGAGCGTTTAAAAAAAATGAGTTTTAACCTAGCTGTCTGTGTAGAACATCAAACGATAATCTGATGCAAAAGGCAAGCCTGAAACGTCATGTGTGACTAGGTCATAAGAGCGCAGGCAGAGTGGATGTGCGGTTTAAGAAACGAGCTTAATCCTTGTTGTCTGTGTAGCATTTAACGACAATCTGATTCGTAGGACAATTTATCCTTTGTGGCTGCAATACTGCCAGACAGTTCTAACTGTTGATGTGAAACGTCCGCATTTTTAAAGGTTCATTTTAGAACAAATTTTATCAAAAGATCATGCACTAACTTGCTTTGAAATGCTTCGTTCCTGCTCGACTTCCCTCCTCCTCCTCCTCCTCCTCCCACCCCCACCACCACCCCCATCCTTATCCTGGATCTTCACTGATTGCCCCACCTGATATGAACGGATGGAATGTGCAGACTTACATCAAAAACCACAGGAGTGCTTTAAAGGTACCGTTCTCTTGGTCAAAACATTCTTGTCCACCACCACAACTTTTCCCACACTTGTTCAGCGTGATAAGAGTACCCTTCCACCTGGTCACATACCAACTACCAACAGCAAGGCTGCTTTCTCTGCAGAGTGGAGTGGAATTTTTTTCTGAATTAATTTTTGCTGATCGAAATAGTTGTCATGTACAAAATTAATCATATATTCTGCACATAAAGCAGCCAGGCTGTGGATTTTTCGTGTATGTCCAAGTGAAAAAATGGAATTCTTTCATGCAAATGTCTTCACAACTCCGTAGAGTTTTCATGCTTTTTGTTCGTGTGAAGGAAGCTGCCTTAAACTGAGAGCCATGACTTGACATGTTGTTGAAGATCAGGTACATTCACATTCAATCTGCCCACTCTCAAATTCGATCAGACTCTGTTGCATCTCTAAAAAAATCATGCTCTTATCTAATATAAAATTTGCTTTACAGGTTCTGGCAACGGTTGAATTATTGGAGTCTGACATTATTCTTACACTTCAAATGGGAGGTGAAAAACTCAGAATAGATTCGGCGCTCTCGGCCCTCTTTATACCCTTCTAGAAGCGAAACCAGAAGCAGACTTTCTATTTTCTTTAGTTTTTTTAAAAATTGTATCCATTGCTTTATTTATGTATATGTATATATATATATGTATATGGTTAGGTTTTTTCTTTTTTTTCCCATATTTTGTTGTTGTTGTTAAAAGTATTTGCACTGACATTTTGAAGGCAATCATTTTCGAGCCCGCTCGTAAAATTTAGCATTAAAATTATGTGGATTCCCTTTGAAGCCGTACGTTCCTGATGAAGCCTCACGTTGGAGTGATTTTTGTGTGTACTTTTTTTTTTTAACATTACGATTAATATTCTTGGTCGTTTTTATACGTCTTAAATTGTTTATCGCCTTACCTTTTGTTGTTGTGCTCGTAATTTCTGGAGCTGTTTTCACTTTCACCTCATTTAAAAAAGGCTGCATGCTTACAATTTGTTAACTGAATGCATTAGCGAGCAGAGAGACTGCGAGTATTTAAACTTTGTAAGTTTTTGGTCAAGATGGCAACCCTGATTGCAAGTGCAGATACGACCTGGCCTGGTCTTTAGCTCTGATTTGAGCAAGTTCTGTACAAGAAGAATAAGTACTGTGATTAGCTGATTTTTTTGGATTTTTTTTTTTTATCTGTGACATAATTTTATTATTTTTGTTGCGCTCTCCCGAGTGTATTTTTGTTTCATCTGCAGTTCCCTTTTAATTTTGACTTCCGGTCTTACGGCAAACGACCCTATACATCACACCCCCCTCAATACCATCTTCTCCACCTATACCCATGTTTTCCGTGAAGTTTGTTTATCTCTTGATTTTAACCTTGTCTGTATTTTGTTTTTGGTTTTTTTGCGCTATATTAAAAATCTAATTTATTTCACAGTAATTTGAAAAATAGTTTTAAATACTCTACTTGACTCAACTGTTACAATTGTTGTTCATAGATTAGTTGTACCTACGTACTGCACATTAAGTTTATGTAACTGACTGGGAATGTACATTTTGGCAGATAAGAGGGCCCCAAAGGGTTTAAAATCGTGATCGTGATTGGCGTTTTTTGACCTTTCTGTGACCGTGATTGCCGAAATTTCCATTTCTGTGATCGTGATGGGACTTTGCCCGTGATCCGTGATGACAAAAAAATCAAGTCTCGTGATCGTGATCGTCATTTGTTTTCGTGATCGTGATGGGCATTATTGCAAACCATTTTATTTTCAACGTACATTTTTCACAGCTGTATCACTTTATGATCCTCTATTCGTCAAGGTGTTTGTGATCGTGAAAACAAAAATCAAGGTAACTGTGATCGTGAAAGCTAAAATTTCCCTTCCCGTGATCGTGATGATACCCCCCCTTTGGGGCCCTCAGATAAGGGAAAAAGAAAATCTTGCAGGTAAAACAAAAAACCAAACCCTGTTAATAATGACATTGACCTTTCATTTACTACAAACATGTGTGTGTGTGTGCGTTTCTTTGTCTGTGTGTTTGTGTGCATGTGTGTTCGTGCCTGTGTGTGTGCGCGCGAGTGTGTGTGTGTGTGGGGGGCGCGAGTGACAGCGTGCGTGTTGCCTGTATGTGTATGAGTGTGTGTGCGTGTGTAGGGGGGGGTATCTGCGTGTATCTGTGTGTTTGTGTCTCTGTAATTGCCCAATCTCGTCAAACTTTGTTCAACAGTCTCGTGTAGCATTCATCAAAAACTAGTGCGGGCAATTTGCAGTGAAACCCAATCAAAATTAAAGCAGTTTAAGAAACTGGCTCATCTAAAGCCAGGCTGTCAATTTCTGTTTCTGCATAACATCCACTCAAACAACTTCAACTTTATTCAAGCACCATCAAATCCCCTAAATGTCTCTCCTTGATATTCTGCCAACAAAATTAATAGCCTTCATTGTCTTCCTTCGGAGGATATTGTGCAAGACTGCAATAAACGTAAAACCACAAATAACAAAGGTAATACTGAAAGGACAACGTCGTAGGGTGTAAGGAATGCGCGTGCTTGTGCACAACGTCCGAGAAACAACAGCCACACACACACTAACGCACGCAGACAAGAAAACACACACACACACACACACCACACACACACACACACACACACCACACACACTCAAGCATACATGATACACAAACCAGAACATAATGAAGACGAAAAAAAGTATGAAAGTAAGAAAAAAGGTAAATAAGTCAGAAAGAAAGGAAGAACAAGTCGCGTTTGTTTGTTTGTTTATTTGTTGCTTAACGTCCAGCCGACTACGCAGAGCCATATCAGGACGAGGAAGGGGGGGATGAAGGGGGCCACTTGTCAAGCGATTCCTGTTTACAAATGCACTAACCCATTACTTGTGTCCCAGCAGGCTTTAGTAAAACTAAATTAATACCTACTGGAAGATTACCAGTTTCCAGTATGTTAAAATAGGCTTAACCTATCTACTGCTGGACTTACATCAGAACACTAACAGATTAAACTATACATGAATCGCGAGACAAGCGGCAAGAGAAGAGATTTTTGGAAAAAATACAGGTGAATGAGCAAGAAGGCAGAAAAAAGAAAAGAATTCATGAAGAAAAAGAGAGCATGACAGGAAAGAGGAACCAAAAATCTACCTAACAGCAAACTAGAAAGCTCCTGCGGTTCCAAAAACAGGAGGGGCCTTTAATTTCATAACCGCAGTGCCCCACTGCGGGAAACAAGTCGCGTAAGGCGAAATTACTACATTTAGTCAAGCTGTGGAACTCACAGAATGAAACTGAACGTAGTGCGCCGCTCGTGCAAAAGGCAGTGAAAGTGACGAGCCTGTTTGGCGCGGCAGCGTTTGCGCTGTGCTTCATAGCACGCTTCACTGTACCTCTCTTCGTTTTAACTTTCTGAGCGTGTTTTTAATCCAAACATATCATATCTATATGTTTTTGGAATCAGGAACCGACAAGGAATAAGATGAAATAGTTTTTGAATCGATTTCGGAAATTTAATTTTGATCATAATTTTTATATTTTTAATTTTCAGAGCTTGTTTTTAATCCAAATATAACATATGTATATGTTTTTGGAATCAGAAAATGACGAAGAATAAGATAAAATTGTTTTTGGATCGTTTAATAAAAAAATAATTTTAATTACAAGTTTCCAATTTTTAATGACCAAACTCACTCATTAGTTTTTAAGCCACCAAGCTGAAATGCAATACCAAACCCCGGCCTTCGTCGAAGATTGCTTTGCCAAAATTTCAATCAATTTAATTGAAAAACAAGAAGAGCAAACGCTCGATCGAGTCACTTTCGCAGTTCTGAATATTATATGAGGCATCAGATGGACAGGAAGAAATTGCTATTCACAACACAATGAGTCACGTTCACATAAAATTTGAGCCCGGTCACTTTTATAGTTTCCGAGAAAAGCCCAACGTTAAGTTGTGTGTTGCCGAACAGAAAAGGCTAGTTATCTCCCTTGTTTTTCTGATAACGTTCGTAAAAGGCTACAGATGTAAATACTTTGATGTAAAGAATAATCCTACAAAGTTTCAATCACATCCGATGAACTTTGTCAAAGATATAAAATGTCTAATTTTTCCTTTGACGCTGACCTGTGACCTTGAAAAAGGTCAAAGGTCAACGAAACCATCGTTAAAGTGTAGAGGTCATTGGAGGTCACGACTAAACAAAATATGAGCCCGATCGCTTTGATAGTTTCCGAGAAAAGTCCAACGTTAAGGTGGTGTCTACGGCCGGCCGGCCGGCCGGCCGGACAGACTAACACTGACCGATTACATAGAGTCACTTTTTCTCAAGTGACTCAATGAGGGTGTGACAGTGCCGCCTCAACTTTTACAAAAAGCCGGATATGACGTCATCAAAGGTATTTATCGAAAAAAAGAAAAAAACGTCCGGGGATATCATACCCAGGAACTCTCATGTCAAATTTCATAAAGATCGGCCCAGTAGTTTAGTCTGAATCGCTCTACACACACACACACACACAAACACACACACACACACATACACCACGACCCTCGTCTCGATTCCCCCCTCTATGTTAAAACATTTAGTCAAAACTTGACTAAATGTAAAAAGAAAAGTGACTGCATTATGTCATAATGTTGTTAGAACCCCCCCCCCCCCCAAATTCCATATCCTGTCACCCCTGCCACCCCCCACCCCCCCCCCCCCCATCAAAAATTCCCACTGAGAAAAATAAGAAATGGAGAGAACTGGATGTAAAAAAATTAAATATAAATAAAAAATTCAAAAAAATATATATATGCCCCTCTCGTAGATCATTTCACATGGGCGTCACTGTTTATGCCTTATGTGGCGACAAGACCAAAATAATTGGTGTGCAAATAAAGACAACTTTCACCGGAAATCTACCCATCTCACGATAACTGCCGTTATGCAGCAAAAGTTTACGCAGCCGCTATCTCCCTACGCGGCAATAGTAGCCGAAGGGCCAAATTCCTGGTTTCATAGATAACTCTCGGTATAACGCCTCCTCTGTATGTTTCGGCCGTTGACAAAAATCTGTGAAAGTACAGCAGCAACGAGGGAGTTTTGTTTTGAAATAAAAGTTGACGTGTCGACAAGTTCGAGGGGATGCTGTGTACGTGTCTGAAGCGCTGAGATGAATGTTGGGATGGTCGTCATCTTGGCCGTGGATCAGCCGTGCGGCGGTCATTCCTGTATGATAAGAACTGGTAGTGGCTTGTATGCAGTGACATCAAAACACGACTGCTTAGGGTCGCGAGCATAACTTCTTATAAAAGCAGGGATGGGGTAAAAATGGACAAAAAGCTTACTGCGTGTAGGGTTTAGGAGGGGCAGCTCCATGAAGCTGAGATATGTATGTAATCTAGACATCAAAATGGGCTATTTTACGTGTTCAGATTGATCAACACCCCCCCCCCCCCCCAGCAAAAACATCCCATCCATGTTTAAAAACACAAGACCTGCGTTTTGCCCCTAAACCATACCTGCACATGAAGCAAACCCCTTTAGTTTTGCCCCCCCCCCCCTTCTCTCTCTCTCTCTCTCTTTCTCTTTCTAACCCAAACCTCTGATACCCATATAAAAGATTACATACAGATCTAAATCTTAACAGTAAAACGTGGTACACAAAATCAACACTTTCGTCTTTTTATTGGCAAAGCAGTAAACATGATCAAGGCATCATCATTCAAATAACACCAAGAACGAAACAGTAAAAATAATACATGTCCTGCAAAGTTAAAACAGCCCACCACCACCTAACACCCCCCCCCCCCCCCTTTCTCGCGCTCTCTCTCTTGACGTCATCAAACACTACACTATCAACTGACATCATTATAATCTCAAACATCATACTCTGAGTACCTGCTGGAAATCATCAGGCATTGACGTAACAGTACTCGAAAACGTCACATGATTCCATCATCATGGTGAATATCACTGACATCAAAGCACTCTCCATCGTACATGTATGTCGTCATACCCTACCACATCATTCACTCAAGTCACAATAAACATCAGTAGCTGAAATCGTCATCAAAACACACAGAACGTCATCACCCTGGTCACCACGTCATCACACACTGATGACGTCAGCATAGAGCTGCGTGAAGGAGTCCCGAAGCACTCCCTCGGGGAGGTTGACGATGGCCCGGGAGTGCAGAACACTGGCCTTTGACCTGTCTCCGTCTGGTGAACTCATCTCCATCTTGATGTAACGAAGCCACACTTCTGAAATGTCAAATATGTACACAATTATTGATTGATTGATTGTTGTTGCTTTTTGGGTCCAGCGGACCATATAGGCCAAATCAGGACTCCCCAAAATTGGACCTCTGTTGAAAGTATGCTTTTACTATTTACTGATAAAAGAGTACAGAGGGTTCGAGGTCAAGGTGACATCTTGGTGTGAAGGTAGATTTAGAGTTACAAAAAAAGTAATATTTTCATAATCTCATAAACACACTCAGTCAGATGGAAGGACAGACAGAGAGTCAGAGACACAGACACAGACAGTGTAAACTGTAAGTAAAACAGATACTCATTCTTTCTTTCTTTCTTTATTTGGTGTTTAACGTCGTTTTCAACCACGAAGGTTATATCGCGACGGAGAAAGGGGGGCAGATGGGATAGAGCCACTTGTTAATTGTTTCTTGTTCACAAAAGCACTAATCAAAAAATTGCTCCAGGGGCTTGCAACATAGTACAATATATTACCTTACTGGGAGAATGCAAGTTTCCAGTACAAAGGACTTAACATTTCTTACAAACTGCTTGACTAAAATCTTTACAAACATTGACTATATTCTATACAAGAAACACTTAACAAGGGTAAAAGGAGAAACAGAATCCGTTAGTCGCCTCTTACGACATGCTGGGGAGCATCGGGTAAATTCTTCCCCCTAACCCGCGGGGGGCAACAGATACTCAAACACACCCTTATGTCACGAACGCTATATATCAAATAATATCAGTTGTAAATGACGATAATTGTGTCGATGTCAGTGTAAGTGTGGGTGAATGTAATACCTGGCTCTGTCTTGCCGTAGTCAGAAATGGCGTCCTCAAAGGCACGACGGACTTTCTTCATCTTCACCAGGTCCTAAAACACACAGTATATTACAATTTAAAACCAGAATGGAATGGACAAATACGTAGGAGAGAGGGGGAGAGATGGTGATGATGATGATGATGATGATGATGATGATGATGATGATGATGATGATGGAACTTTATTTTTCAAGGATAGAGGTTTAAGGCGACGCCTTTTCTTACAACCGGTCCTTACTTCTAATACAAATGTCTAATAAATGATAAACAAGTAAAGAACATGCCAAATAGTCCAGGCATCTTAGCCACTTTAGTGAAGGGAACGTTGAAGTGACAATGACTAGGTTTAAAATGTCCCTTATCAGAAAGTTCAACCTCAGTCCTTTGATGTTTATTAACACATTTTCATATAAAGTTGGCGCTTCATATGGAAAAGTGGCTTTGAAATTGACCCTAATCCTTCTTTGGGCTCTGTAAATGTCGTTTGGGGCTATGGTTGTAAAACGGTATCTACTGGTCACCCCAATGTATAAACTGAAAACTCTTTCTGCACCAGAACACGCAGAAAGGATTGTATCTGCCTGATGTCTGATGCTTTTCAAAATCCCCAACCACTAACACCTTCAAAACGGACATTAACTGACACTGTTGTTTTTCCCTATATAATCCTTACTATTTTTCCGAGAC
Source organism: Littorina saxatilis (assembly GCF_037325665.1). NCBI lineage: Eukaryota > Metazoa > Mollusca > Gastropoda > Littorinimorpha > Littorinidae > Littorina > Littorina saxatilis. Next base: position 56,973,999 of record NC_090246.1, on the reverse strand, counting down.
GTCGTCCTGTTGTGTATTTAGCTTGCCACAACCTCATACATCGTCCTAAAAGTTAAAGTTGAAGAAAATACTAAAGATAAATGAACAAGCTGACGCAGTGTCATTCGCACCGTGAATCCCCCCATGGGAACATACTAAAGTCTGGTTCCAAATAGGCTCAATTTCCTTCTATTTCTTTGTATTTCTGCCTCGTAGGGGTAGGGGTGTTCAAACCAAAGGCACCTTCAAACCAAAATTCAAATCGCACATCTTACAATACTAAGACACTCAGCAGTGAAAGGGTGTCTGCTGGTAAAAAATTCCAAACAATCCTAAAAGTACTTCACTACTAAACGTGCTTTTAAAAAGAGCCGTTATTTTTCCCTCTATAATCAGTATTGTGTTTTCTGCGAACATGTAGTCTATTTAGATGGTTGTCATGTGCACATGAGTTGCTAAAGCGTTTTCAGTTGGGCATATGTCGAAAAGCAAAGAATTAGCCCTTTGAAAACCATCAGAACTGTCACACAAAAATAACATTTACCTATCTCACCAACTGACCAAACATAGGGCTTTTCCTTATGTATTATGTATTGTCGTGTTTTTTGTAGCATACTTGTGAAAACAGCCACCACTGTTGTAAATGATACTTTAAAGAGCATTATTTCATTTTTACAGTTGAAGGACAACCTGGACTGCCGTATATTACAGCTGTTTTACAATCAGCCAAAATTTTCTTAACAAACGTATGTTAAGAACAACTCCCATTGTGAAATTGAAGGAAAACAAAGTGAAAACCCCCCTGCCATAGAGGAGCTAAAGAATCAACAATAAACGACTGCATGGATAGCTTGATGCACGAATGCATTGCGGACATGTTTGTCTCCAACCAAGAGAAAGTTCCAAAAAATCCCTTTTGTGCTTCTTATTATACAGTGACGTCAAAGACAGCCTTTTCTGCTGTTCATACATTCAGGGGTTATGGTTACACTAAACGACGTAGTTGTAGCCATACTGCCATCCAGATTTATTTTTTCCTTGCGAGCAGTCACAGGGTGTTTGTGCTGTCTGCCAACCGTTAGATGACCCCGCCCAAGTCTGTTAAGGGACCGTTTGACCGTTATAGAACGCGTCTTTTTGATTTTTTGGCACAGTTGGAAACGGTTGATTTTTATCCCTACCATTGTTTCCAAACATTATATAGGAATGTTTTGTGAACAACGGATAATAGCCGCTACTCGCATGTGTAGCAAAAGTGAGCGTACATACTCACCCTGGTCGTCCAGCCGTTGTCCGTTGCCCGTCTTTATCTGTCTGTACTGAACATTACCTTTGGATTTTTCTCGAACGCTATGAAGTGAAGAAACACCAAATGTTGCAAAATGTTGTATGACCCCAAGAGCTCAAAAAAGATACTTGAGAACCTTGACCTTACCTTAAGGTCAAGGTCACAGGGAGAATGAATGTGGTCTAAAAACTGCAAAATTTCACATTGTGCCAGTTTTCTGGAAAACAAATTAAAAACAGCGGGCTTAGTTTTGTATGGTATACAAGAAAAAGAAAGCCTTATCTTCTGATACCATTTTGGTTGACCTCGCTTCAATGTCAAGGTCAGAGGAGCCCTTCAAAGTTGAATTGTAGACATATTTTGATGTGAGCTTGCCCCTTTAACTTTACTATGGACGATATCTCTTACAAACTTAAACACTGAGTGGGGCGTTTGTTAGAATTTCATAGTGAGCCACATCTGGTCACATATCGTTAGGGTCAAGGTCACATTGACCCCTATGAAAAATGTGACCAAGCCGGGTAAAGAAATCCATGTGTCTTGGTAAAAAATCTTAACAAAGCAAAGCCCATGCGACTCTCATGCTTGACCTTTGTCTTAAAGTGACCTTGACCTTCAGGTGACCTTGAAGGTGAAGGTCTAACAACTGAAGCTTGCAAGGACATTGTACACTATTAGAACTGGTTTACAGATTTTTCCTACCAAATTACACATGACCTTTGGCCAAGGTCAAGATCATCAAAGGTCACACATCACAAGGCTATCAATTCAAGACATAGGAAGCATAAACATACTTATTGGCACTTTCTACAAAGAGACATTGTCACTTTTAGTGATTCAATTGCCCGTTTCAGTCACATTTCATAAGGGGCAAAGTGACCTTGACCTTGATGATATGTGACTAAATGTGGCTCAATATCAGTATATAACATGTGCCCCACACAATTATGAAGTTTGAAAGATTTTTTTCATAGTTCAGGGTCAAGGTCACTTCAAAACATGTATACAATTCAACTTTGAAGGACTCCTGTGACCTTGACATTGAAGCGAGGTCAACCAAAATGGTATCAGAAGATAAGGCTTTATTTTTCTTGAATACCATACAAAACTAAGCCCGCTGTTTTTAATTTGTTTTCCAGAAAACTGGCACAATGTGAAATTTTGCAGTTTTTAGACCACATTCATTCTCCCTGTGACCTTGACCTTAAGGTAAGGTCAAGGTTCTCAAGTATCTTTTTTGAGCTCTTGGGGTCATACAACATTTTGCAACATTTGGTGTTTCTTCACTTCATAGCGTTCGAGAAAAATCCAAAGGTAATGATTTGTACAGACAGATGAAGACGGGCAACGGACAACGGCTGTACGACCAGGGTGAGTATGTACGCTCACTTTTGCTACACATGCGAGTAGCGGCTATTATCCGTTGTTCACAAAACATTCCTATATAATGTTTGGAAACAATGGTAGGGATAAAAATCAACCGTTTCCAAATGTGCTAAAAAATCAAAAAGACGCGTTCTATAACGGTCAAACGGTCCCTTAACAGACTTGGGCGGGGTCGTCTGACGGTTGGCAGACAGCACAAACACCCTGTGACTGCTCGCAAGGAAAAAATAAATCTGGATGGCAGTATGGCTACAACTACGTCGTTTAGTGTAACCATAACCCCTGAATGTATGAACAGCAGAAAAGGCTGTCTTTGACGTCACTGTATAATAAGAAGCACAAAAGGGATTTTTTGGAACTTTCTCTTGGTTGGAGACAAACATGTCCGCAATGCATTCGTGCATCAAGCTATCCATGCAGTCGTTTATTGTTGATTCTTTAGCTCCTCTATGGCAGGGGGGTTTTCACTTTGTTTTCCTTCAATTTCACTATGGGAGTTGTTCTTAACATACGTTTGTTAAGAACATTTTGGCTGATTGTAAAACAGCTGTAATATACGGCAGTCCAGGTTGTCCTTCAACTGTAAAAATGAAATAATGCTCTTTAAAGTATCATTTACAACAGTGGTGGCTGTTTTCACAAGTATGCTACAAAAAACACGACAATACATAATACATAAGGAAAAGCCCTATGTTTGGTCAGTTGGTGAGATAGGTAAATGTTATTTTTGTGTGACAGTTCTGATGGTTTTCAAAGGGCTAATTCTTTGCTTTTCGACATATGCCCAACTGAAAACGCTTTAGCAACTCATGTGCACATGACAACCATCTAAATAGACTACATGTTCGCAGAAAACACAATACTGATTATAGAGGGAAAAATAACGGCTCTTTTTAAAAGCACGTTTAGCAGTGAAGTACTTTTAGGATTGTTTGGAATTTTTTACCAGCGACACCCTTTCACTGCTGAGTGTCTTAGTATTGTAAGATGTGTGATTTGAATTTTGGTTTAAAGGTGCCTTTGGTTTGAACACCCCTACCCCTACGAGGCAGAAATACAAAGAAATAGAAGGAAATTGAGCCTATTTGGAACCAGACTTTAGTATGTTCCCATGGGGGGATTCACGGTGCGAATGACACTGCGTCAGCTTGTTCATTTATCTTTAGTATTTTCTTCAACTTTAACTTTTAGGACGATGTATGAGGTTGTGGCAAGCTAAATACACAACAGGACGACGTCTCGGAAAAATAGTAAGGATTATATAGGGAAAAACAACAGTGTCAGTTAATGTCCGTTTTGAAGGTGTTAGTGGTTGGGGATTTTGAAAAGCATCAGACATCAGGCAGATACAATCCTTTCTGCGTGTTCTGGTGCAGAAAGAGTTTTCAGTTTATACATTGGGGTGACCAGTAGATACCGTTTTACAACCATAGCCCCAAACGACATTTACAGAGCCCAAAGAAGGATTAGGGTCAATTTCAAAGCCACTTTTCCATATGAAGCGCCAACTTTATATGAAAATGTGTTTAATAAACACCAAAGGACTGAGGTTGAACTTTCTGATAAGGGACATTTTAAACCTAGTCATTGTCACTTCAACGTTGTTCTCTTATTTGCTTGGACTAAAATAAACAAAGTAAACGAACGAACCAGCAAACAATCGACAAGTAAGCAAACAAGCAAATAAACATAAACAACAAAATCACAAAGTAAGCAACATACAAATCGAAAGCGAAACATGCAACATTGAGGTTACACATGTAAAGTGATCGACGGTAAAATTCACACGATACCAACGTTTACACTAATGCTAATAATGATTATATGGTGTAAATAATGATGATGATGATGATGATGATGATGATGATGATGATGATGATGATGATGATGATGTTGATGATGATGATGGAAAATCGCAACATAAATTCCACATAATACATATAATAAAGAACATATTTGTGTAATTCATAAAGCTTTGCCAATTGTTGACAGCTACTTGCACGTGTTAAAGACTAGTATAGCCATCTAGGTAGATATAACATGATTATGCAGAGCTTGTTTAAAACTCTTTAGTGAGGTTAATGATCTTATTACAGACGGAATGAAGTTCCACACCATAGCGCCAGAGAAGGCTTGACTAGTTTTGAACAAATCAATCCTGGGTATTGGTGGTAGAAAATTGATAGACCCGTACCTTTCGGTGACTCTGTGAAATAGGTCCTGAATATAGATGGGCACTTCGCCATGATATACTTTATACATCATTACAGTCTTATTAAACTGTAACTGTTTAACTAGCGGCAGGTAGTTTAGATTCTTTAACTTCAAATCAGCTGATAATTGTGGACCATTTAACATGATTTTAGCTGCCCGACGATGTAGAGAGTTTAACTTGTTCATGTGAATATCAGAGACGCCATCCCAAAGAGTTGATGCGTAATTAATATGGGATAAGATGTGGGCATGATAAAATAGTTTTAGTGTTGCGATATCGACATATTGCTTTGTTTGTTTGTTTGTTTGTTTATTTGTTGCTTAACGTCCAGCCGACTACGCAGAGCCATATCAGGACGAGGAAGGGGGGGATGAAGGGGGCCACTTGTCAAGCGATTCCTGTTTACAAATGCACTAACCCATTACTTGTGTCCCAGCAGGCTTTAGTAAAACTAAATTAATACCTACTGGAAGATTACCAGTTTCCAGTATGTTAAAATAGGCTTAACCTATCTACTGCTGGACTTACATCAGAACACTAACAGATTAAACTATACATGAATCGCGAGACAAGCGGCAAGAGAAGAGATTTTTGGAAAAAATACAGGTGAATGAGCAAGAAGGCAGAAAAAAAAAAGAATTCATGAAGAAAAAGAGAGCATGACAGGAAAGAGGAACCAAAAATCTACCTAACAGCAAACTAGAAAGCTCCTGCGGTTCCAAAAACAGGAGGGGCCTTTAATTTCATAACCGCAGTGCCCCACTGCGGGAACATATTGCTTTAACTTTGATAGCAGAAACGAATTCTTGGATACTTTTTGACAAATATAATGTACATGAGATTGCCATTTTAATTCTTGATCGACTATCACACCCAAAACACGATGTTCCGTTACCTGCTGAACAGATTGTGATTCCAGAGAAAGATTTAACTTAAGAGGTCGTGACTGGTGTTTTTGTCTTGTTGTATTAATCATGCTTTTTGTCTTTCCTGGGTGCACTATCATAAAATTCTGGTTACACCAACTGTTGACTTCATTAAGACTAGACTGTAAGGAAATTTCAATTTCTTGTGTGAAGCGTCGAATCATCTGCAAAAAATTCCGTTTTAACTTTGGAATTAGATATATGAAGGGGGAGGTCATTAATGAATACACAAAACAAAATAGGCCCTAAAACTGACCCCTGGGGGAGAGAGAGAGAGAGAGAGAGAGAGAGAGAGAGAGAGAGAGAGAGAGAGAGAGAGAGAGAGAGAGAGAGAGAGAGAGAGAGAGAGAGAGAGAGACTCAGACTCAGAACTTTATTACAAAAGGATAAAGGTTTTAGGCAAAGCCTATTCTTCCAACCTGTCCTTTATACAACACATAAAGACAGACGCACATAAAAATATAAATTCAATCATATAAAATACAGAAATACATTGTATGGAATGCAACACAATGTGCATTTAAGGAATTACATAAGGAGAACTCAAAAATTACAAAATTACATTGAGAGAGAGAGAGAGAGAGAGAGAGAGAGAGAGAGAGAGAGAGAGAGAGAGAGAGAGAGAGAGAGAGAGAGAGAGAGAGAGAGAGAGAGAGAGAGAGAGAGAGAGAGAGAGAGAGAGAGAGAGAGAGAGAGATTCTTATACATAATATACACGAAGAAATACGCTGGTGTTTGTAAGGGAAGGGAAATAATTCGCTGCTTTGATGTAAAAATCTCACATTAACTTGATTTACCTCCCTTCAACCTTGAGTTCTCCACTTGACTTGAAGGTCTCACTGATCACGTCTTCCTTGGGATCTTATAACGGAACTCCCTGTTGACTTCTGTACCTTATGTTGTCATCCATGTCTACTACATCTACTACATATGACGATCAGACAACTTCTTGTTTTAATATGCTAGCAGGATTGTTAACTAGTGTTAAAAAGCTCCCGCTTCGACTTCTACAAATTGCGACAGACTACTTTGTGCGCCTACTACACCTGAGAACCAACACAGTGAATGAAAATGTACAGTACAGATAGCACTTCAGAAAAGCATCTGCACGCGTGCATGCTTGTGTTTGTGGATGCGTACGTGAGTGGGTGCATTTATAAGTGCGTGCGAAAACACACACACACACACACACACACACACACACACACACACACACACACACACACACACACACACATTTCTAGTAGTGATTTGCACCAGAAATAAATCATTCTCAACTCAGTGACCTTTGCAAAGCTTTCTACAAAAAAGATCAGCGAACCTTCATCTGTGTGGAAGATCAACTTCCGTGTGAAATATCCTGTCTGGTGAGTCATGAGGAGAAACACGAGACAACAAGGTCTGATGGGTTCAATTAATCCGGCTGATTGAAAAACATTGACCTCACAGTGTGACACGAGAGAGAAGAGAAGAGAAGAGAAGAGAGAGAGAGAGAGAGAGAGAGAGAGAGAGAGAGAGAGAGAGAGAAGAGAGACAGAGAAGAGAGAGAGAGACAGAGAAGAGAGAGAGATAAGAGAGAGATAAGAGAGAGATAAGAGAGAGAAGACAGATAGAGAAGAGAGAGAGAGAAGAAGAGAGAGAGAGAAGAGAGAGAGAAGATATAGAGAGAGAGAGAAGAGAGAGAGAGAAGAGAGAGAGAGAGAGAGAGAGAGAGAGAGAGAGAGAGAGAGAGAGGGAGAAAGAGAGAAGAGAGGGAGAGAAGAGGAAGATCAAGAGAGAGAGAGAGAGAGAAGGAAGAGAGAGAAAAGAGAGAGAGAGAAAAAAGAGAGACAGACAGATTGAGAGAGAGAAAGAAAGAGGGAGGGGGGGAGGGAGGGAGTGAGAGAGATAATTGAATTGATTTGAACTTTAGAGAGACAGACAGAGGGGAGACAGACAGACAGACAGACAGACATACATACAGAGACAGAGACAGACATAAAGAGACAGAGACAGAGAGGCACAGACGAACAAGAACGATATATAAAGA
>NC_090246.1:56936176-56963676 GCF_037325665.1 Littorina saxatilis | reverse complement strand
CGCTCTGGGATGGCAGCAGTGATGTCCACTTGAAAAAGTTAGACTCTCTCTATCGTCGCTCGGCCAAACTCATCGTAAAGGATAATGCCTCAACAGATATGAAATTAAAAATGCTTAACTTTCTTCCACTGGAAAAGCATCTCAAGTTAAACAAAGCCATTTTCATGCATAAATTGTATTACGGTAAAGTGCCGATTTACATTACATCATTATTTAATAAAGCTACCCACAGGCACAGATATGGGTCGGTCAACTTGATCCCACCGATTCCACGAATTGACCTGTATAAGACCAGTCTTGCTTTTTCGGGTACTTCAGTTTGGAATTCACTTCCATCATCCTTTAAGCACTTAAAGTCATTAAAAAGTTTTTTTAAATGTGTTAAAAACCACTTAATGTCTGAGTAGTTTAACGCCTTTTGATTTACCACACTTAGTATTACGTCAAAGATATGCTGTGCATTGTATATTCTGAACATATTTTTGTTGTACTATTGCTACATGTTCGATTGCTACCAGCTTGTATTCTCAAATCTTAATCCTTGTTAAATAAAGTTCAATTCAATTCAATTCAATTCTCTCTCTCTCTCTCTCTCTCTCATTTTTCTTTCCAAGCTGAAGACAAACTCAAAATATATATTAATGAAACAAACAAAACCACACACAAAAAAACACTCCGAAGTTATACCGATCTTCTCGTTTGGACGATAAACACTAAATCATGCTTGACACTTTTGCAAAGAAAAGAAATTAGATAAAGCAGACACACACACACACACACACACACACACACACACACACACACACACACACACACACACACAAACACACACACACACACACACCAAGGCATGCAAACAAACTTTTCATTATCGTAAATCGAAGCGGAGATCACCTCGGATCACAAAACGAGCCCAAAAGTCAACGACGAGCAAATCTCTTCAGCATGACCAATCAATCAAGCTTCACGCTAGGGGGAAACAAACACACACGAAAACAACACCGGCAGAGCGAGAAAAAATGACAAGGGAGGTGCACAAAAGAAATAACACCGACAGAGAGGAAAAGAGCGATACACGAACACCAACAGAGTGGAAAATAGCGATACACGAACACCAACAGAGTGGAAAATAGCGATACACGAACACCAACAGAGTGGGAGAATGTCGAGAAGCAAGCAACCCAGTGGGCAGAAGAGGGTAAAGAAGTTATGATGCGATCCTCACACAATGACACGCGCAAGAAAAGAGAACGGGTGTGCAGCAATCAATGACAGCACGGGCCACCTTATTTCCAATCCAATAAAACACACCCGCTGCGCTGCCGGGGACCCACGGCGAGGCACCGCTCAATTCCCTCCCTTGCCCTTCGCATCACGTTCTCACGTTTGTTTGGATGGACGATACCCTCCGCTTACTTGTTTTGTTTTTCTCCTTTTTCTATCATCACCCCCCCCCCCCCCCCCACCCCCACAACATGGCTTCTCGCTCGACCTCTCTCTCTGTATGTCTGTCTGTCCTCGTCTCTGTCTCTCGCTGTCTCAGTGTCTGTCTGTCTCTCTCTGTTCAGCCCAGTCCATCATTTTGTGACAAATTGTTTTTCTATCTTCCTTTCTTTCATTTCATTCGGGAAATGTTCAAATCAAATGAATGAATGGCGTTTGCAAATCGACAGCGTTTTTCTGTTGTTTTTTTTATAATTTTTTTCAAGTTTCGTGATTTGTCCATGAATTTTGTATTTCGGGCTGTCGGGGACTTTATTTCACGAACTTGAACACGACCAAAAAAAAACCCGGAGGTGATAGGCATTCCCACTTCCTGTATTTTTTTGGTTTAATTCAGACGTCTTTCTTCTCTTCTTCCTCATTCGTTCTAATAAAAGGCCAGTCAGACTCAAAAGAATGAGTTTCGAATCGAGCATGTTCATCTCATGAAAATGTAAAACTTGCACGTTTCTCCAAAAGTGCCCAGACTTTTTCCCCGCTCTCCAATACAATTGTCAATGCCATTACGCTGAAACCCGAGGCCGTTTCGAGTTACCGTGGGGCTGCAGCCAATGATGGCATTTCCAATCCCCCGAAAAAGAGTGACACCCACTCATCTCACTATTTGCACGAATAACGATGGGCGGTTGGAGGTGGGGGGGGGGGGGGGGCTGAGGGTTCGGGGGTTTAAAATCACTCCCTCCGAAGCAGATTCGATGTGTCTTTTATCAAGATCGAATTACTTGCAGAAACTTGCACGGAACCAAGGGTAGAGAAACTCAGACGGCTCCGACCATCTGGAAGTGGAGCTGGGGCATCTTTACTCATCTCCAGAGCGTGTTGACTTACACTAAACATGTTGAAAATAAATCTACTCTGGCGACAGAAAATTGTTTGCAGAAAAGTCAGGGCGAGTGTAATCGTCTCGACTTGGTGAAGTTCGCAAACAGATCAATTAGACGGGTAATAAATGAAGGCGCACCGAGGGAAAAAAAGCAATGGCAAGTGTAATCGTCTCAACTTGGTGAAGTTCGCAAACAGATCAATTAGGTGGTAATAAATGTAGGCGCACCGAGACTCCATTTTCAATCCGGGGACTGGCGATGGTCAGAGACCGCCGCAGATAAACATCTGATCGAGGGATACCAGGCTTTGATTAATGTGCGCGAGAGGAACTGCACCTGTTTTGATAACTGATAACGTGAATTAATTTCTTTTTTGATCAATGCATTTGAGCAATCCGTCGTTATCACTGTTGGAGATACAGAGGAACTTGAATGAGAGGGCAACCTTGGAGCCGGTGGAAAGTGTTCCCTTGTGACATGCCTACATTGCTGATGTCCTTCAGTGCACAGTGTGCTTTGTTCAGTTTAAAGGTACGGTCCTTCTCGTATAAGCAATCATGTGCTCCACCATAGGTCTGTCCAAGCTTTTACTTGTGCAAATAGCATCCTTTCCACAAATTCTGAAGCTAGGTTTCAGTACCAGATGAGATATGATACACCATTACTCGATGAGAACCACCAGTTCTGACTTGATCGCTTCTTTTTGTGTCGTATCAGATAAAAAAAAACAAGTCGCGTAAGGCAAAATTACTACATTTAGTCAAGCTGTGGAACTCACAGAATGAAACTGAACGTAGTCCGCCGCTAGTGCAAAAGGCAGTGAAAGTGACGAGCCTGTTTCAGTGTTTGGCGCGGTAGCGATTGCGCTGTGCTTCATAGCACGCTTTACTGTACCTCTCTTCGTTTTAACTTTCTGAGCGTGTTTTTAATCCAAACATATCATATCTATATGTTTTTGGAATCAGGAACCGACAAGGAATAAGATGAAATAGTTTTTAAAACGATTTCGGAAATTTAATTTTGATCATAATTTTTATATTTTTAATTTTCAGAGCTTGTTTTTAATCCAAATATAACATATGTATATGTTTTTTGGAATCAGAAAATGACGAAGAATAAGATGAAATTGTTTTTGGATCGTTTAATAAAAAAATAATTTTAATTACAAGTTTCCGATTTTTAATGACCAAACTCACTCATTAGTTTTTAAGCCACCAAGCTGAAATGCAATACCAAACACCGGCCTTCGTCGAAGATTGCTTTGCCAAAATTTCAATCAATTTGATTGAAAAATGAGGGAGTGACAGTGCCGCCTCAACTTTTACAAAAAGCCGGATATGACGTCATCAAAGGTATTTATCGAAAAAAAGAAAAAAACGTCCGGGGATATCATACCCAGGAACTCTCATGTCAAATTTCATAAAGATCGGCCCAGTAGTTTAGTCTGAATCGCTCTACACACACACACAGACAGACAGACAGACAGACAGACACACACACACACACACACACACACACACACACACACACACACACACACACACACACATACACCACGACCCTCGTCACGATTCCCCCCTCTATGTTAAATCATTTAGTCAAAACTTGACTAAATGTAAAAATACGATCAACCATTTTGGCTAACATTAGGAATTTATAAACTAGAACCGCACCAGTGCAGTCTGGAAACTTTTTTTTTCCCCCTGGGAGACCAACGGCAAAATTCAAATACTGTGGTTGAGTAATAAACTGGTGCACACTATGCATACTATTGTGTGGTTTGTTTGGGACATTAGCGTTTTTTGTTGAAGCGCGCATGAGCAGAGAGAAAGATAGACTTAGAGAGAGAGAGAGAGAGAGAGAGAGAGAGAGAGAGAGAGAGAGAGAGAGACAGAGAGACAGAGAGAGAGACAGAGAGAGAGAGAGAGAGAGAGAGAGAGAGAGAAAGAAAGAAAGAAAGAAAGAAAGAAAGAAAGAAAGAGAGAGAAAAAAAAAGAGAGAGAGAGAGAGAGAGAAAGATAGATAGAGACAGACAGACAGACAGACAGAGGGAGAGACAGAGAGAGAGTGAGAGAGAGACGTACAGACAGACAGAGAGACAGACAGACAGAGTCCCACACACCCATCGACATTAGTATCAGCGTTGAACTTAATGCTCTTACGGTCCAACCCCAAAGTAGTTACATCAAAGAGAGTTCTCAGACAATCCACGCTGGTTGCGGTACTAACACCTTGCTTCAGGCAACTACTCTGGGACAAGTATGTACAAGTCGATGTAACAAGCAAATTACCTTCCAAAGCCTTCCTGGTACCTTCTATTCAATCAAACACAAAAAAGAACACAAAATAATTGCCTCCCACTGCTTTGCTGGTGTACTCTATTCAATTAAAAAGGGCAACAACAAAACAAACAAAACTAAATATATAATACAAAACAAGTCGCGTAAGGCGAAAATACAATATTTAGTCAAGTAGCTGTCGAACTCACAGAATGAAACTGAACGCAGCAAGACCGTATACTCGTAGCATCGTCACTCCACCGCCCGTGGCAAAGGCAGTGCCCGTGGAATTGACAAGAAGAGCGGGGTATTCGTTGCGCTAAGAAGGATAGCACGCTTTTCTGTACCTCTCTTCGTTTTAACTTTCTGAGCGTGTTTTTAATCCAAACATATCATATCTATATATTTTTGGAATCAGGAACCGACAAGGAATACGATGAAAGTGTTTTTAAATTGATTTCGAAAAAAAAAATTTGATAATAATTTTTATATATTTAATTTTCAGAGCTTGTTTTTAATCCAAATATAACATATTGATATGTTTTTGGAATCAGCAAATGATGGAGAATAAGATAAACGTAAATTTGGATCGTTTTATAAATTTTTAATTTTTTTTACAATTTTCAGATTTTTAATGACCAAAGTCATTAATTAATTTTTAAGCCACCAAGCTGAAATGCAATACCGAACCCCGGGCTTCGTCGAAGAGTACTTGACCAAAATTTCAACCAATTTGGTTGAAAAATGAGGGCGTGACAGTGCCGCCTCAACTTTCACGAAAAGCCGGATATGACGTCATCAAAGACATTTATCAAAAAAATGAAAAAAACGTTCGGGGATTTCATACCCAGGAACTCTCATGTCAAATTTCATAAAGATCGGTCCAGTAGTTTAGTCTGAATCGCTCTACACACACACACACACAGACACACACACGCACACACGCACATACACCACGACCCTCGTTTCGATTCCTCCTCGATGTTAAAATATTTAGTCAAAACTTGACTAAATATAATGACAAGACAACTCGGCGATACGCGAGGCAGTGTTGGCAGAATTTGTGCGCGCACGGACGCGCATAAAAAGTTGTACTCACACACACACACGCGCACACATACACACACACGTATGCACACACGAGCACACACACACACACACACACACACACACACACACACACACACACACACACACACACTTTTCTGTTTACGTCAAGCGTCCTCTTTCTCGTTCTGATTTGATTTCAGTCTTACCCCCCGCGGGTTAGGGGGAAGAATTTACCCGATGCTCCCCAGCATGTCGTAAGAGGCGACTAACGGATTCTGTTTCTCCTTTTACCCTTGTTAAGTGTTTCTTGTATAGAATATAGTCAATGTTTGTAAAGATTTTAGTCAAGCAGTATGTAAGAAATGTTAAGTCCTTTGTACTGGAAACTTGCATTCTCCCAGTAAGGTCATAATTATATTGTACTACGTTGCAAGCCCCTGGAGCAATTTTTTGATTAGTGCTTTTGTGAACAAGAAACAATTAACAAGTGGCTCTATCCCATCCTTTCCCCGTCGCGATATAACCTTGAACGGTTGAAAACGACGTTAAACACCAAATAAAGAAAGATTTCAGTCGCTCTGTCCCCACCTTTGATCGCACCAAAGCACAGATCATGCGAACCAAACGAAGACTGGCAATTTCACTAGGGTCGAATGCACATTGCACTGAATGGAATAGACGTAGTTTCGTAAATGCCGACAGCCTAGCTGAAACAAATGTCGATACTCTGGAATTACAGGTACCAGTTCTGTGCCAAATGTATTGCTATAGGTCGACTTCAAGTGAGACATGACGGCGGACAGTAGTCTTTGAAATATGCGCCTATTTCCACAAATTAATACATGACTGACTGTACATCCGGTTAAATGAAATGAAAACAAGTCCAATTTAAAGAAAGAGAGAGAGAGAGAGAGAGAGAGAGAGAGAGAGAGAGAGAGAGAGAGTGTGAGAAAGAAATAGAGAGGGGGAGGGAGGGGCAGACACACAAAGAGAGGGAGAGGGAGAGCATTTCAGACAGAGACATACAGACATACACACAGAAACAGAGAGGAAGAAAGAGACAATATTAGACACCGAGAGGTACGGTTTACTTTTGAGTTTGCCTAACTGCCAAGTATACGCAGCACCTCCTTCCCATTACAGTTCTAGAAATTGAACTCTCTGTCCAGTCATCTCCGCTCTCCCCCCACCCACCCCCCACACCAAAACCATCACCAGCATCATCCACCCCTGCCCCTTTGCACCATCCCATTATCAAACGATCGGGTCCCAAAACTCCCAGAACTCCAGAGACAAGAAAATGAGACGAAAATTGCCCGACTCAACTTTCTGTTGCAAAACTTTCTTAAAAGGGATTGCAAGAAGAGCTTAAAGAGCAGAACTTTAGAGGAAAGCTATATTTTAACAGTAGTATGGGGTAAGATGACTTCACAGAGAGAGAGAGAGAGAGAGAGAGAGAGAGAGAGAGAGAGAGACAGAGACAGAGACAGAGAGACAGAGACACACAGAGAGAGAGAAGAGAGTGGGGAGGAACAGAGAGTGAGAGAGAGAGTTCAGAGAGAGAGAGAGAGAGAGACAGAGAGAGACAGAGAGAGACAGAGACAGAGACACAGAGACACACACAGAGAGAGAGAAGAGAGTGGGGAGCAACAGAGAGTGAGAGAGAGAGTTCAGAGAGAGAGAGAGAGAGAGAGAGAGAAGAGAGAGAGAGAGTGAGCGGGAGGGTGGAACAGAGAGAGAGAGAGAGAAGAGAGAGAGAGAGACGAGAGAGAGTGAACGGGAGGGTGGAACAGAGAGAGAGAGAGAGAGAGGAGAGAGAAGAGAGAGAGAGAAGAGAGAGAGAAGAGAGAGAGAAGAGAGAGAGAGACAAGAGAGAGTGAGCGGGAGGGTGGAACAGAGAGAGAGAGAGAGAGGGGGTGGGAGAAGGGGAGAGAGAGGGAAATAGAGAGAGGAAAAAGAGAAATGCCGGGGAGAATCTGATGACAGGCTGCAGACAGTAATGATACATGATTGTTTCCTGCCTATAAAATGCCGAGCGCTCTTAGAGTCAATCTCTCAAACTCTTCAAGCGACGCCTGGCTGTCCGGTTGCTGTGTCCTGGAGATATCTTTGGAGATATCTTTAGAAACACTTATTTGATCTGTCTCCTCAGTAAAATTTCAAATCCATTAAATGAAAATTTCAGGTACATCCGTAATATCGACACAAGACGTCAAATTGCCGATACTCTTAATACCCTCATCTGATGAAACACGCTGTCAGACCATTTTTGAAGTAGCCGTAAGAATAAAAATCACAACCTCCTATACTTTTCAGTCTAGACGAGTTCCAACTAAAATACTGTGTTTCTGTTTACTGCAACTTTGTTTTCCTTTTGGCAGGGGATAAGGGAAGGAGGGGGAGGGGGGGTGGACACACTTTTAAGGTACATTCTTTCTCGTGTAAGCGATCATATTCCCCATCCATCGATCTACTGAGAGGTTTACATGCAACAAGAGCATCTTTCAACCGAAACCTATCAAAGAAAATCAACAGTCTAGCTGCTTCCTGTTTAGAGTTGGAATCTATTGTTGAATTGATTTGCGAATCAGTGACACATCTGTCACAAACAACACTAACTAACACAAAAATCCCACTCTACATGGCAGCGAGGCTAAATTTAGAACATTAAAAAATGTTTGTCCAAGTAGAAGAAGGACGATGTTATCATTCTCGCGTAAATGCCTGGATAGATAAGTCGTGCTTTACCTGATCGCTTGCACGAGAAGCATCACTGTCCCTCCAAACTCATTCCACGCATATGCATAATATGCTTGTACTGCACAGGTCATTACAGTATATAGACCACTTACCCCAGAAGTGGGAAGGTGGTGGCTGAGGGGGTTGGGGAGTGTCTGGGTGGGGGTGGGGGAGAGGATGGAGGGAGGTGGAGGGGTCTGCGTGACCAGACAGAACCTCCTTCACCAACCCCCCACGCCCTCCCCACCCCAAAAGCTTCATCGTTGCAGGTAATAGCACCTAGTAGCTGATGATAGCTCATCAGCCAGCCCTAAATCCCCGACCTATACGTATCCCCCCCCCCCCCCCCCCCCACAATAAAGGGCGGTCTCCCGGCCCTAAAATCAGCGAGCAGTCACGCCATGGGACGGGGGATGACAGAAAATAACCATAGCGGTTCGAGAGGTATAAGGAGATGCAGGCGGGAGGAAACTATCCAGGGGGATCGAGAATGGTGAGTCCGCGCATCACGCACTCTGGCTTCCCTGCCTGCACAGCGCTAATCAGGGTCTGGATGCGCACGTGCTCCTCGTCGCCATGATACTCGCTTCCATTGCTGCTGATTGCCTGCACTATTATTTTTCTGCCGTGGTACTTTTGAAAGGTGGTCTGATATATTTTGACAGTGTTCTTTTACACGACTTACTGATTGCCTGCACTATTATTTTCTGCCGTGGTACTTTGAAAAGTGGTCTGATATATGGTGACAGTGTTCTTTTACACGACTCACTGATTGCCTGCACTATTATTTTCTGCCGTGGTCTGATATATATGTAGACAGTGTTCTTTTACAGGACTAGATTATTACCTGCCTACAACAGTCACTATTATTGTCTGCGCCAGTACTTTGAAAGGTGGTCTGATATACTTCGAGAGTGTTCTTTTACACGACTTTCTGATTCCTTGCTTACAGCGAATGCACTGTTATTTTCTGCAATAGGATTGCAAATGTGGTTTAATTTATAGTTTTGATCGTGTGCTCTACTGGATGTGCTATTCGTCGTCATGATAGTATTTCAATTGCTGATTGCCTCCCCATACACCATCATTGTCTGCAGTTGTATTTGAAAGGGGGTTTAATATATCTTGACGGTTTCCTTTACAGGACGCACTTTTGTGGCAATGACGCTGCGATTGCTGATTGCCTGTCTGGAACTCAGGCACTATTCTTTTCTGCAGCTCTATTTGAAAGGTGGTCTAATTCATGTTTGACGGTGTTCTCTACTACATGAGGGCTTAAAGAGTATCCTTCAAGGCGGCAACTGTCAAACTGCAGTCTTACTATCAACTCCTTAGCTGGCTAGTTCGAACACTTACTGTCATAAAACGCACGAAAGAAATTACTGGCTTGGAAATCTCTTTTTTGGTCTCATACTGCATCTCTTCAAAGAGTTGTCTGGCTTATGTTTGGTTCTTTGTACTGTACATTTCTAAACCACTTACGCTACCATATTCCCCTCCACCTCTCACCCCTCCCCCCTCTCCCCACAAATCCCTACCTAGCACGCAAGCGATTCCAGGGACCCAAGCGATTCCAGAGAAGGAGGATAATTTCAGCAGTTTGCCATCATATCTGCCTCGATACGTGCACGAATACCAAAGGGGAAGGCTTGACCGGCTCCCATACTCCATCACTTTCCCCCGTAAACTACTTTTTTCCCATCTTCCGTCCAAAATGATAGCACGACACGATCGGGAAAAGGACAGAAATAAACACAACAGAAAGAAAAAACAGCACCCATAACAAAACGAAAAGGAGGCCATACTTAAATGAGCGAGAGAGAGACATAAACAAACAAACAAACAAACAAACAAACACACACACACACACACACACACACACACACATCCTTACACACAACCCCCCCCCCCCCCACACACACACACACACACACACTCACACGCAAAATAAGGCAGAAGGTTCACATTCCTATTGGAGAAATAACAACAAAAGGCACAGTGTAATTATTTGAGGAAAGTCGGGGTTAATTTCCGTTTTCGTCAATTGACGGGTCGGCCGAGACAGGCGGGCAGAGCATGCAAGAGGAAGTCACGAAGCAGCCATTTTCTTTTTTTCTGTTTTCTTTTTTAATCCCGCTGTTCTTATCTTTCCTTCTTTGTTTCTTTTGTTTTTCTTTTAGTTCCCTCTCTTTCTTCTCTCGCTGTTCATCTTCTCTTGTTCTATTGTCCCTTTTCTTGGAAGGGTGTAAGAGACGCTGAAACATTTTTTTTATTCATTCTCTGTCTCTGTCTCTGTCCCTGTCTCTCTCTCTCCTTTTTTTAATTTCTTTCTTTTCTTCGCTGTTCTTCTTGTCTTGTTATATTGTCCCTCTTTGTGACTAGATATAAATGACGCGGAAACAACCTCAACAACCTCGTCTGCAATTCCACTTCCGGGTGACGATGGCGGCAGTTATACTGGTTTTGTCAGCTGTGTTTTTAGTGCAAGGTCGATTTTATTGTCGAAAAAGGCAGGTTCTCTCTGACAGTAAAGTTATTTTTAGCAGTGTATGGTGCACTCTGCGCTACGAGACTTGTCGTTTTCGAAATAAAAACACACCTCCTTATTCAAACCATACTTGTTCACCTAATGTAGTGTGTGCGTGTGTGTGTGTGTCACCACGCTCTCTCTCTCCCTCTGTCTGTCTGTCTGTCTGTCTGTCTCTCTTTTTACATGTAGTCAAGTTTTGACTAAAGTTTTAACATAGTCGGGGAATCGAGACGAAGGTGGTGGTGGTGGTGAATGGTGGTGTGTGTGTGTGTGTGTGTGTGTGTGTGTGTGTGTGTGTGTGTGTGTGTGTGTGTGTGTGTGTGTGTGTGTGTGTGTGTGTGTGTGTGTGTGTGTGTGTGTGTGTGTGTGTGTGTGTGTGTGTGCGTGCGTGCGTGCGTGCGTGCGTATGTTGTTGTTATTTGTTTGTTTTTGTTGTCGTTGTTGTTGTTATGTTTTGGGGGGTCGATAAAGTTTTTGATCATTTCACAACTATGAGTCATAGTTTACAAAACAGATGCCAACTTCAAGCACAAAAATTCCGTCTCTGAGAGACAAGGACCTTCTATCTAATGAAGCCCATGCATGTTGCATGATATCGGGGAAAGGGTGATGACACCGACTCATTCAATATTCACGCTATGTGTTTACCGCCGATTCCTAGCGCATCAGGCTCAGTGCTATATCTCACGTAATCCTAAATACCTTACCCATTAATCGATAAGCAACACTGGCCGATACCAAACCACACACACGAGTTTATTCAGTGGGCTGAGTTATCAAGACCAATCAGGGTAATGAACTCAGGTATCATTAAGACCGGTATGTTGAATACACAGAGTTATTAGTGCTTGCACATTTTTGTAATGAGACTTGCCGGCGCAACCGCACGCCTGAACTTAGGTTCATATTTCAAAGATGTCTTCCTTCCCTCGGAAGCGATCAATGTAAACCTCATAGATCTGTCCCGGCTTTTACGTGGCAAAGAACATCCTTCCACTTAGTCACACACTGACACTCTACACACTATCGCTGTGCCATGTTGGAATTCTTCATTCAATTGATTTCACAAATAAATCTTGTGTCAATCTGCCAAATGTATTCCCCCCAAATCCACTCTGCACAGAAATAAGGTAGGCTGTGGATGTCTGGTATGTGTGCAAATGGAAAGGTGCTTTTATACCACGTGAAAGGCCTGGACAGTCCTGTGATATTCACACGGTGGTCTACTATAACTAACACGGGAAGGAAGGTTCAATGTGTGACAGGGGAGGCTACCGCTCCTTTCACAGCAGACTCTGCACCCGAGTTGTTGGCCTTTAAAAGTCAACACCAGTGGATTGTAGAATTCTGTTTGTGATGGGGTCTGGTGGTTTCCGATTGTCTGTATGTTCATGGAAACCTTCGGGTTTGCATAACAGTTTTTATAGGGCTAAGAAATTAGCCCTAACATTTTCAATCCTGTTTGATTGCACTTCGCTTCCCGAGGTGATCGTAGTGTTTCGGCACACGGTTACAAATGTATCTTCAAACACCTTTTTCTGCAATCAATACGCATCGAAAATCCAGCGTGCACGAGGTTTACTTCGTGCGCTGATTCATCAAAACCGATCGGTGTAAATGAGCTTAGTTATCAAGATAGGACTGTTAAAAAAAAGCTTATCAGTGATTGCACACGTCTAGTTCGGTAATGAGATTTGCAAGTGCAACCACACGCCTAAACTTAGTTTATTTTGTGGGCCGAGTTATCAAACATGATCACTATATCAAACTCAGGTATCAAGATCGCTGTGTTCAATACGCTGAATTATCAATGATTGCCCATTTCTCTAATAAGGTTCGTGGGTACGACTGCACGTTTTTAATGAGATGAACAGAATACAGAACCAGTTTCATGAGTTCAAAAATCAAGATAGGTCTTCTCAAAAAAGTCAACTTATCAGTGATTGCACATTTTTGTATTGAGACTTACAGGTGCGACTGCACGATTTTACTAAGATGACCTCGCAGGTAAATGCATCAGTCGACGAATATTCAATCAGCATGGGACCGCTAATGGACTGTAATTCAATTCTTGGTCGTTCAAATTCCTTCGGTAAGTAAGCTATTGATGGTCAGATGCAAATATACTTGAACAACAATTTGCATTACCTGCAAGCAGGTTTCAATCCCCAAAGGATTGGGTTTGCATAATTAACTCTAAGACTGATTAATCAACCCACCATCAACTCCTCT
This sequence comes from Littorina saxatilis, assembly GCF_037325665.1. Taxonomy (NCBI): domain Eukaryota; kingdom Metazoa; phylum Mollusca; class Gastropoda; order Littorinimorpha; family Littorinidae; genus Littorina; species Littorina saxatilis. Next base: position 56,950,519 of record NC_090246.1, on the reverse strand, counting down.
AATTTAAAACAGAAAGTAACTCCCCTAGTTTACGTGACACCCAGTACCAGCCCATACATGAAATGGGTGAGGCATTTCGCCTTTACTGGGACGATTAATGCTTCATACGCTTGCAAACGAATGTGACAGAATTGAATAACCCCCATGTTGAAGAACCGATCTTTGTTGCAAACACACACGACATTCACACCGCCCTGATATGGCCCTTCGAGGGCGGCTGGGCGTTAAGCAAACAAACAAACAAACAAACACGACATTCACCTTAAATGATAAGAAAACTGGTCTTCGTTTTTCGAGCCGCATTGCCTGCCAAAATGTTCCACCAGTCGTTCTGTTACTTGTAGTGTGCTACGCTTCTGCTTTAAGTTCTCTGTCACTCAAAATAACAGACCCAAGAAGGATCGGGAAAAATTAAAAAATAATAATTCAGCAAGTCTCATTACAAACATGTGCAAACACTTATAACTCAGTGTATTCAACATATGATCACTCAGCCCACTGAATAAACTCGTGCGTGTTTAACAAATTATAATAACACCCAGCAACTAAAATCACCTTGATGTCCATGCGTGGTCATCTGAATTTGCGACAGCAAGGCCGGTGGTAGAAGTGCACTTAACCCTAGACAGCTGAATATTGTAATGAGTGCTCCTCTCACAGACTATCTACAGAACACATAATAATGGCCGGATTCCAACTGCTTGACGTTTAATGTTTTCTGTGGATTAACAGGATTCCGTTAAATACATTTATTACCAATTCAGTGCCCCATATGGCTTTTTAACCAATCAGGACGGATTCTAGGTGACCCTCTAAATGTTATAACGTTCAGGCAGGGACCCTTTTTGTTTATCACGCTAAAAATTAACAAGACAAAGTAAAAATGTAATTCAACAATATCAGCGTGATTTATTCTAAAGAATGACACTTCAAATGCTGTCAGGTAATACTCTCTTTATCTAAAAAAAAATACCGAAAAGCGAGTTTTGTCGGTGGGTGCGTAACGGAACAGCAAGGCACCGCCCATCGTCTGAGTGTGCAATGCCGACCGCTCACTTGAAATCTAAATGATCAAAGTTCGGAAAAATCAAGTGAAATTGCGCCACTCGCTTTACATCAAATGTATCTTTACGTCATTTCCCATCCGTCTGGAGTCGGTTCTAAATCTGTCGCTCTCTGTTCAACGAGAAAAAGCGAAGCAACCGAAACGCATGTTCAACATGGTTTATCTTGTGAGATTGTTGTGTGTCAAAGGCATTTGACCTGTGAATATTCATCACGTCAGGTGCGTTACTCTGATTGGCTGACTCAGGTCACGAGAATTCTTTGACTGACAGGCATAATCAGGTAGAAGCGCTCAAGTTCCCATTGCGGCTGTTCTGTCTAATTCGCGGGGTTACTTCGAAATTTCTTTTGGTCGAATTAAACGGTAATAAAACCGTTATTTCTAATATGCTGACTGTTAGCAAATGATAACAGACATATCTTTTTTCTGGACATGTCTTGTTATCATTTGCTAACAGTCAGCATATTAGAAATAACTCATAGTACTACTATTAGTTTCAAACGAAGGTGTGGTGTCTGCGATTTCAAATGTCCACGAACAGTGATCGCTAGACGGATTACTGGGCAGTGAATGGTGTAATTCGGTACAAACTGAAGCATGAGGAAGTTGCACATCTGCTCTCTCACACAAAAAAACTCGGTCTTCTTCTTCCACGCAGACAGAATGTGAAAGTATTCTGGGCAAAGGTTATGGTCTTCGGACTTGAACACACAGTACGCATACAGACAAAGCCGAGTATGCCCTGTCTGGATACACGCATTCGTCATTTTTGGTATCAGCTGGGAACATTCTCGCGGTACTCTAGTTATCACTGTGTGGACGCCGTGTGGCACTTTGATAAATAGGTCTGCAAGAACGCCACAGTTTACTTTTTCCTGGCCCTGTGATAACATGGGGCAACGGTCTTCATTGAAATTACCGTCCTTTCCGCGCACACGATCATATGATGTTTGCCGCCACACATCTGTGCAGGCTTCCACACAGAATAACAGCATCCTTTCACTTGGTCACATACCAACACGCACCACACATCAACATGCTGGCTGTTCAATTTTTAGTGCATAGATTTATTTCATTTTATTTTATTTTTTTCCTGAATTATTTTAGCAGGTCGATATGTGTCCTGTACAAAGTTAATTCCCCCCCAGAAAGCTCACTCCGCACAGGAAGCAGCGAGGCTGTTGACTTCTAACATGCTCTTATCCCGCGTAAAACCCGGGACAGATGTGTGATGATGACCAGGATCGCCTTCACCAGAAGGAACGTACCTTTAATCAGTTACTTCAGCAGTCAAATACAGATGGTTTTCTCTCATACTAATTCATTAACCTGATAAGCCTAATCTTACCTGCATCAACTCCTGCTTGGCGTACTCAAAGTAGAACTCAAGGGGAACTGGCTTCAGGCTCGACAACCTGAAACAAGCCATTACAGACTGTGAAAAATACCCGCCCCAGGCATACATAATCATAATAATGACAAACTGTTAACGCCATGCGTAAACAGTCAAAACTCTCAGAGCGACTGTATGTGTGTCCTTATCTCCATTTCAAGTCTCCCTTTTTTACGCCCTGATTTTCTCAGATTTATTTATAGCTGTAAATGGGGCGGAGAGGTGAGGCTGGGGGCCGACTGTACTCCTGCTAATTCACTCACAAGCAGGGGCACAAATCTAAAGAACAGGCATGACGCGCGGCCGCGACAGACGTTCTGTCAAGCAGTGTCACATTACACATGGTGGGGACACTTGTCACTACACGGTGGCCACTGGTCCAGCAACTGGTCAGAACCCGGTGCCATCTCCATCAACAATCCTCTCTGCTGCGACAGTCCTTCCGTCAGGATAACACGACAGTCTTTATCCCGCAAACACTATGTGATGCAAATTCTAAAAGCGCGCCCACAAGATAGAAAACACGTAATCGACTTTCATAATTATATTAGTTTCGTTTACTTTCAGATAGTAACAACCGGGGAAAAAAGAGAAAGTGAAAATTACTGTCCATTTATAATTGTATTTAAATCTGGGTGCAGAGGCAACAAAAAGAGGGAAGAGGTGCTAAAAAGAAGAGGTAGAGGAAATGGGTAAGAAAGCGAGACAAAAAGACGGACGGACAAACAGACAGACAGCCAAACAAACAGACAGACAAAGAGACAGACGGGCTGGCAGCCACATACAGAGACAGACTGAAAGTGTCAAGAAAAGCAAAAAATCAATAACAACAACAACAACAACAACAAAAAGTTCCCACAATCAATTTTTCGCAACATCGCGTTATGACAAATGTGACAAATTCTCCCGCACGCGTCATGACAAATAGGACGCAGCTCAGGTCGCGATCTCAGCGCGACAAATGACAAACGAGGCACGATAGAAACCGTTAGGGGGTCGTTGCGGCTATCTCCCTCACGCTAAGCCCCTGGAATGCTCGCCAGGGGTCTTCGTCTGGCTAAATTAACTCTTGTCGCGGGTGATACAGTGGATTCCCCCTTCCCTCCTTTAAGACGTCCAAAAACCAGGTCTTATAAACGAGGGAGCCTTGAAACAGAGATACATTTAAAAAGATCATGAACAAACTTTTTTTTTAAAGGTACTAATACCAATGGGGAGGGGGAGGGGGGTGCGGAGGGAGGGGTTCTTCATTGGGAGGTCTTAAAAGGAGGTTTGACTGTGTTTCCACACTGGGTGAGCATCAATTACAGGTGGCTCTCTTTGACTTCTGTGGCCGATACCCAGTGATAAACTAGCAGGATTTGAGAGTTTCCCTTTTCATGTTGTCGACTGCTTCAAATAAATGCGTGCGCACGCACACAGGTTGCCGAGAATGACAATGGTTTTAAAGTCCGCAGGGCTTAAACAGCTGCTAACTTCAAAAACGATCCCGTGTCAACCTGTGATCACGACTTAGCGGTTTCTCTTTCTTTTCGAAAATACGGTTACTTCGAATAAAATAGAGAGAAGTATTTGTGTTCATAGGTTTCAAGACATACCCCTCCTCAACCCCCCCCCCGACCTCTATTCTCCCATCTTCCGCCGTCCTGGGGCAGGCCCTAGAGAGGTTACGTAACGCTCATCAAAGAAGGGCCATGGGAGGCTTCTGACTGCAAAATAACCCATCAGAAACATGATTCATACACAGCAGTTGTCATCGCTCATCTCTACGTATAGCTTGTCTGCTTTTTTTTCTGAAACCGGTCGACAAATACCGGACTTAATTTTAAGTGTGCTAAATTCCAATTAAGCTAGAAAAGGAGGAGATTCTCTCACTTTAATAAAAAGAATGGAATCCCTTTAATCTCTGCTTTACGTGTAAAGAGGTTGTTGTATCCGCAATGTCCACAGTCCTATTTATTACCTAACTGTTTTCGGTCGTTTTAATCCTTGGACAGATTGTATGTTTAGTAACCCGTTATTAACTTGTAGAGCGGTGTGGAACATTTCTTAATAGGGAGAGCCTCTTTCAAAGAGAGCAGTTTCAGGGTTGAGGGGAAAAAAATAGTAATTACATCAAGGAAACATTTTACAAGATGGAAACCAGAAATTGAAGATCGACCGCATGTTGGCAGTTTTTCTGACGTGGCTGTTTGGTCCGTTACGCAAGAAGCATCATCAGCAATAACACCCATGACATGCAATCCAGCAAAATTAATACCCTCAAACAGCCATCGACTTATTTTGAGGTATTTCTGGTGAATGTTGACATAACAAGCCCCACACCAAACTTACGCCCATTTGAGACCGCGGGATTTTCTTTTTTGGGCCCAAAGTATCCCTTGCATTTTTTTTTATGGGTGGGGGGGGGGGTGGTGCTGTTAATCAAACCCAAAAGCCGAGTTGTACAACATTTGGAGCACTCAGAAACAGCTTGGTGACGGAGCAACACGCTGCTAGCGCTCAGGGTTGTGACAAAAAGAGCAATTATATCAAGCGAGGTTTTACAAGATGAAAACCAAAAATTAAACATCGACCAAATGTTGGCAGTTTCTCTGACGTGGTTGTTTACTCCGTTGCGCAGCAATAACACTCATGACATGCAATCCTGCAAATGGCATCAAACAGCCATCGACCGTCTACACCATGCCAGAACTTGGCGGCAAAAAGCAAATTGCATGTGTCAAAACGTTTCTGCAACTTGCTTCAACTTTCATGCAACGCTTCGCCGCGTTAGTCCTTTTAGCGCCTTTGCTCTGCGAACACTAGCAACACTAATATTTGCCAGTTAAAGGCACAGTCCTTCCCGTGTAAACAATTCGGGTAACCGTCTCGAATCTGCAAGTATTCTTTCATTTGTACACATACCAGAATTCAAAAGCAAGACTGCATTCTGCGCAGAGTGGGACTTTTCTGATGAAGTAATTTAACAGATTGCCACTAGTCTCCGTTTAAAAATTAATTCATCAAACCATTCTCACTCTACACTGGAATCACCAAGGCTGTTGATTTGAGGTATGTTTCCAAGTGTAGGGATGGTACTCTTATATCCCATGTAAAAGCCGGACGAGATCTGAGATGGTGAGTCGAATCGTTTACATGGGAAGGACTGTGTCTTTAAGAGGAAACGGGTCTGACAAGATACAAACTTTGCTGGTATGGCAACCCACGAAACACAAAATATGCCGTGTTTACCCCCACGATGTGTCAATTATTCACGAGACCTATTGTTGTCGCTGCCCAGCATTGAATTAGCAGGCCAGACCTTTTAACTCTGCCGTTGACTCGCACCTCAGAACACCACCAAGCTAGTTTCCTGGATGTTCCTGTTTCTTCGCGCCTTCGGCTATAACGTGCATGACCTACATCACAGCACAAGGAGGCAGTCTTTCACAGACATGCGTGCGGTTCTCTAAGTGGCTTCGCTCTTGTCGCGCTAAATGCGGACATGCTCGGGGCTTTCAGGAGAAAAGTCAGGATTCCAAACAGCCGTTTTTTGAGGCAAAACGAAATTGATTGGATTCCATCTAGTCTGCGAAACCCCGAAGGCTAAAGCGGAAGATGTTTTGAAGTGGTGGGGTAAGGAATTAACGAGTACAGTTAACGTCGGGAATATGAGTCATTAACCAAAGCATGGAAACAAGCCTATGTTGGTTATGGTGCTTCTGCGCCATGTTTCCTGCCGGTGTGGTATTGGTAACGGTGGCTACCTGCTGCTTGTTTAACGAATAGACAACAACAGCCGGAAATATTCGGACAACATCTTTGATGGGGATAATATCTAAGTTCAAGAATAGTACATGCACCGTCGCTGGAATGATTACCACCGCTACTTCTATTACTGCTTGTAACGCTGCAGTTGAATATATAAATATTTAATATGATCATAACGTAAGGCTATAGCATGAGACACTTTCTGGTAAAAGGTTTGTGGAATAAATCTGATATGTGACACGTACCTCGGTGATTCTTCAAAATGAATTCAGCAAAACAAATCCCAGTCTGCAGAGAAATCAGTTGCAAGCTGATGGTTCGGGGATATATGTCCCAGTGGAAGAATTTCTTATGCCACGCAAAAGCCCAGACATGGGTGACACGAGGTACCTTGAAGCATGCTGCATAAACAATGTCCGGTGTTTTACCTTTCGTACAGCTCTCTGGTGGCCTTGGTGTTCTTGGTCAGTGCTGTCCATCTCAGGTAGAACAGCTTGGCCGGCATGCACACCTCTCGTACGATTCGCTGGCACGCTCTCTGCAAATACAATCCGAATTATTAGTGTTAATTGCACATGATCAAAAGGTTAAGACTATGCATTAACACTGAAACGGTGAACGCAGGTCATATTTTTTTTTATAGGATTTACAGTCAACATTATGGTCATTATCTAAACAGCCTAATGCTGTCGATTCACTTGGCAAGGCGCGATTCTTCAACCTGCACTTATAATGTCATTGTGAGCTAGCAAACACACACACGCACGCACGCACGCAAGCCCGCACAAACACACACACACACACACACACACTCACACACACACACACACACACTCCAAAGTAAACGAAGAATTGTCACAGGAGAACTGTCCCACCGAGCGCAACAGATGGGTAGAAAGCGAGAGAAAAAATCAAGGCACTGGCGAAGATATCCAAAGAAAACTAAGATCCCGACAACAATACACAAGAAAGCTGGTGAACTGTCCACACCATGACAAAAACATCAGCACGACAAAGGGCGAGGCGGAGAGCAACCTAATGATTTAAACATGTACTTCATTATCACCGTGGTCTTCATTGCGGTACGAAAGACAGACGGACAGACAGACAGACAGACAAACAGACAGACAGACAGACAGACCGACCGACAGACAGACAGGCAGACAGAATTACACACACAGACAGGAAGGCAGGAAGACAGACAGGCAGGAAGACAGACAGACAGACAGACAGACAGACAGACAGACAGACAGACAGGCAGACAGAATTACACACACAGACAGGAAGGCAGGAAGACAGACAGGCAGGAAGACAGACAGACAGACAGACAGACAGACATACGCCCCATCCCCATTCCCCTCCAGCACCCAGGGAAAACCCAACAACGACAACACACAAAGACTCCGGTGAAGAGTCCCCAGCCAGCGCATCATGACAAAGCCATCAGCATGACGAAGGGCGAGCAAGGTGATGATTTACACATGCACCTCATCACCATCACAAAGCGGGGAGGCACAATGCCGCGCCCGAGGATCGCTTTCATATCTCCTGATTGGCTACCATCGATCTCTCACCTCTTGACTACCACCATGGTGCCTGCCTGCTATACGAGTCTGCAGAGTTTCCAGCTAGTGCTTAAACAAGAGCCTACGATGAACGTCTGGAGTGACTCATTTTTTCTTAAATAAGTCTGGAACCTTGCATCTTTCCTTACACGAGTCTTCTTTAGGGTCTTCTTGATTGGTCCTAGGATGGTGGGGATTATATCCAACAAGTCAGGAGACTTCCACGTTGCCTTAAACAGTCTTCTTTCAGCCTTGATTTTATGCAGATCATGGGATGGTCGAAATCCTTATTAAACAAGAGTCCACACAGCCTTCCGCTGCTGGGATGAGTCCATAGAGATCCTTAAACAAGTCTGGGGATTTCCATCTGTCCTTTAACAAGTCTTCTTTTCTGTCTTCTCCATCCTGGCATGGACGGCATTTTTATTAAGCAAAGTCTCCATGCAGTCTTCTTCATTTTATGCTGGCCCTGGGATGGTCGGGATCTTTATTGAGCAAACTCTCCATTCAGTCTTCTTTTTCTCCTGGGGTGAGAAGGCCCGCCTCATTCACTCCGGTGAGATTGGTCTTGTGAGTAATCAGTTTTGGCGAACCAACTCTCCTGAAGAAGTTCCCTCTTCTTCTTCTTCTTCTGCGTTCGTGGGCTGAAACCCCCACGTACACTCGTGTTTTTTGCACGAGTGGAATTTTACGTGTATGACCGTTTTTTACCCCGCCATTTAGGCAGCCATACGCCGTTTTCGGAGGAAGCATGCTGGGTATTTTCGTGTTTCTATAACCCACCGAACTCTGACATGGATTACAGGATCTTTTTCGTGCGCACTTGGTCTTGTGCTTGCGTGTACACACGGGGGTGTTCGGACACCGAGGAGAGTCTGCACACAAAGTTGACTCTGAGAAATAAATCTCTCGCCGAACGTGGGGACGAACTCACGCTGACAGCGGCCAACTGGATACAAATCCAGCGCGATATCGACTGAGCTACATCCCCGCCCTAGAAGTTCCCTCTAAGTCATACGAGATTCATCTCATGGATGCATGTCAGGGAGGACGTCACAGAAGAATCAGATTGCTTTAACATCAAGTTTCGAGGTGGTAGTCATGTTCGTTTTTGGTACCAGGGTTTGTGAACACCCTCGGAACATTTCATACTTATTTTGGCTTTTTGTCCCTTGCTGTGACTGTGTATCTATACGGCTTGTGTGTGTCTGTGTGTCTGTCTTTCTGTCACTTCGCGATGCACGGCCAAAGTTCTCGATGGATCTGCTTCAAATTTGGTAGGCATATTCAGTTAGATCCCGGACACAATCTGCTCGATGAAAATTTTCAACACGTGCTCTCAGCGCGCAGCGCTGAACCGATTTTGGTTTTTCTGTACATCCATTCCCAGTAACTCTTCCTTATCTTCTCCAGTGTTTTGCGCGTTTATCTCCCTTCCTTCGTGTGGCGTCAATCGCGTACGGTGCGCGGCGCCCGGCGAAGCCGGGTATTGGTGCGCCACTCACCGTCGAAGCCGGGTCCGGCGAAGCCGGGTACTCGGCGAAGCGGGTATTCATCTAGTTTAGTTATATATCTGCTTTGAAATGTTAACACAGCTTCACAGTAATACACTGATTTTAACATCAATGAAGCCTGTGGATGCACAAATCCTGAATTACATTTTTTGTTTCTGTTTTAAGCCGCTTTGCCTTTGAGTTGACCCGTGTTGGTCGATAGGACTTAACCCACAAGCACTGGCTGATTACAAATCAACAATACTGTTTTCCCACCAATGTGAAGCCCCAAAAGAGGGTCAGCATATACAAAAAACAAAAAGCTCTTAAACAAGCAAACAGGCACGTACTTACACACAAATCACACACATCACCCAACCCAACCCCCCCCCCCCCCCAAAAAAAAAAAAGAAAAAAAAAAGGGTCCAATCATAACAGCCCTAAACGACCCATGCGTCTATTCATAAAAACATGGAGGCTCGCCAAATCATCCCGTAGTCAGACAAGGCCAGCTTATGACAAAGGCAAGACGCGATGGAGATGAGATGAGCTGAAGGATGTGAGTGGGAGGTGACGTCTGGTCATCACAGGGGTGTCTGCACCATTCAGCACACTGTCCGCACGTGCCAAACGTTTGACCATTCTGTCAGCTTGCTGACCCTTTTCCCTGGCTTCTGTCCTCATCCCCACTGTCTGTGCTATAGGTGATGTTGTTTTATGTCCTGCGCGTCTTGCAACAATTCTACTCTTCTGCTGGATTCTGTCTCCACTGTCTCAAATGGGGATACAATTCAGTTTTGTGTCTTGATCGTCTACACTATCGCGCATAACACAAAGGCTTCATTTTAATGCTTACGCTAGAAGAAGGGAAGCTCGCCACACTATGAGGAAAACAACACTCCCATCTATGCTAGACTGCCTTGCTACCTGCTGATTGAGACTGCACTCTTTGGAGACACAAACTCTGAGCATGGTTCACGGCCAGGTAGTCAACAGCAACGAATTATCTTAGGCTGGATACCACATGGAGATGGATGGGGCGTTGGGGGGGGGGGGGGGGGGGTGGGGGGGGGAGGGGGGGGGAGGGGGTGCCAGCAATTGCTGCTATACGTTGAACAAAACGTCACCAGGAAGAAAAAAATGATGTTTATGCTCTCTCGAATTCATTTGACTCATTTTCTGGGGTAACTGAATCTGCTTTATTTTAGTATCAACGATTGCTTTTCATCCTCAAGCGATGCATCATCATTGCCAGTTTCACTGAAGACCTAAGCTGTTCGACCAAAGCAACGTCAGCATTGTCTGGCTAAGTTTGCAGCGCCCAATCTTCTTGTCAAGGGGGGACGGTGGCTACTTGCCGTATTGGTCATAATCACAACAGTGGCTGGACAGGCCTGGTCCTGGGGTCAGTTTTGACTAACGCATTCGTATTGAAGCTGTTTAAGGCGCTTCTACTGAAACTGTCTGGTGTTTTCTTATTGCGAATGTTTTTCTTCGTGGACCTTCGGGAACAATTTGCTGCTCCCAGAGGCTGGAGGGACTCGTAGTGAAAATGCTATCTTCGGTGTTTCCAAAGGAAAGGGAAACTATATACTAAGGTAGGTCACCTTTGAAACAACGTTCAGCCTTCACAGAAAGAAAAGAAGATTGCTGCTTTTGAGGTGTTGCTTAGAAAATCCTCTGGCACAAAAATATTCGACCCAGGCAGCGCCTTTTACGTCCATACCCTACCACAACCCACATCCCTTGTCATCTCCCCCATTTTGTTCTGCACTATGGGTCCATTTTTGTTGTGGTCACAATTATCGTTTTGATATTAGTTTTGATAGTTAAAATGACTGCTAAATGATCAGAGCAACTTACAACTAATCGAGATCAGAAGCTTGATCTTCATCCTCCAGCAATCACACGCAGTGTGTGCACACACAATCCAGAAAGGTCGCCTTTCACCAGTAGCGTGATGGCCAAGCCTCATCAGGAAAAGGTCACAGGGGTAGAGGGACATCAGAGGGAACCAGTGATCTCACATTCACAGACGTCCAGCCACCCAGACAATACAGCCACTATCTGTGTGCAGCAAAGTTCATCACGCCAATCCCACCGGCCTGGACAATGCACCGCCCCGGCTGAAAGACTGGACGCTGATGTCCTGGCGCTGTCCGCGTGTCTCAGGTCGGTAACATTATATCAGGACTGCTGCCAGACTAAGCTTCCTCCTTCTCTACTCTCACCCCTTGCCCTCTCCCTCTTTCTTCGTGAAAACCTGGTCAAGCAAAACATTTGTTCCCTTCTTCGCCATTCTCACTGTGTCTTTAAATTCTTCCTGAAGCTCTTCTAGCCCTGGTCAAACAAAACGCCCATCTCTTGACGCCATCGGCCTCCAACAGGCAGACGGTCCACACATTTGCCTGATTCGGACATTAAGACATTCTTTTTAATTGGCTAAAACAATTATGCCTCCTGTCCCAACCCTGCAAGTGTCGGTAAAGAAATCTCAGAAATGCCAGACTAAACTTATCTCGCCCCCCCCCCCCCCCTTCTTCAATCCAATCCATCTCTTATGAACGTTCTAGACAAGACAAGACTTCCAACTCAATCACCCGTACATTCTTTCACCCTCTCCCCAAACACCACTATTCTCCCAACATCTACTCTCATTCTCCTCCTCACTCCCGAATAGGTCAGCAGCAACACCATCTCGACATTGCTACTAGACTTAATTCCTTCAGCCCCCCCCCCCCCCCCACACACACACACCTTTCTTCTCAAAGTTCCGATCAAGAAAAACAAATCACACCCCCCCCTCCCCCACGTTTCTCTAACACAACTATCCTCCCACCACATCCACAAGGCCACCCTCCTTCTCCCTCTGAACTCCCTGCCAGACCAAAAAGGTCAGTAAGATAACCTCTACATCGGCACTAATACCAGACTTAATCCGAACACCCTCATCCGTTCTACTTTAACTCCTGGTCAAGAAAGTTAATCTTATTTCTCCCTCCCCACGCCCCCCTTTCCCCCTTTCCCTAACACAACAACCCTACCACTACAACATCCCACCCTCTTTTCATCCTGAACTCCTTGCTATACCAAGCTTTTCTGGTTCAAAAAGGTCAGCTTCATCGGCACTGCTACCAGACTTAATCCGCACCAAAACTCACTCCATCCCCTATGCCCCCTCGCCCCGGCTGTATCCTAGTCCATGAAAAATGATACCCTTCGATTTCGCAGTCCAGGCTTTCCTTGTCCCTAGCGGTCAATAAGCCGTTGCAATGTCCACTGTCCGTGCCTCCTGTCCAGCCAAGGTGCCGAGTCAGTGGGTCGTCGGGGATTTGAAATCACTCTCTGGCCATCATTGCCTACAAATCTCTCTCAGGTCAACTCGGATTTCAAACGACCCTTCGACGGCCAGACGACTCTAAAAAATTACGTTCTCGGAGGTGTGCTGCTCTTCTGACTCGCTCGGATTTCAAAGTATTCTTCGAGGGTCTAAAGGCTTTGGAATATTAGATTCCAAACAGTGTGCGGACTTTTTTTTCTGTTTTTGCTCTGATGAGGACAAAGTTGGGATTTCAAGTATGAACGTGAATCGCGAATATCTTTGATGAAATTTAATATCTAACTCGAACTTTCTCTTATATTTGATCAATACATACGACTTGAAAGCAAGAGCAAATGCCATTACAGGCTGTGCCCCTCTTCGGCAATAAAACGTAACCATTCCAGCAATTCCTTTGTCATTGTAGAATTTCGCTGGGACTGTGTTTGCTACGGAAATGGCAAAATGATGAGAATAAACACCCGAGCGTGATCAAACGTATCAAGAAAACTACCAAGTTCAAACTCAGGAAGTACAGCCGTTTGACCAAGCCACCGTCATAGTTTTCACGTGCCAACGACAAAACCTCGAAGCACCGAAGTCATCGTTTGAAGTATTATTGATGGTTACGCGAATACTGATGCTAACTACACGGTAAACATCAGTCTGCTCGTGGTATATCACATCAATCTGCCAAGTATACAGTACTGATTAAACCATAAGTGATACATCCACTAAGTTCTATACATATATGCTATATAATTATGACTCAGTGGGTATCTCACATCAATACTACCCCTTTTCTGTTGCCATTGGTTGATTGGAAAGGCTACGGCGTACCCGTTCTTTGTTGGAAAGTCTCCACGCCGATTGAAGTCGCACAGAACAAGGCACGACGCACAAAAGCCAGAAATAAGACCAATAAGTCAGCGCCCTGTTTATGGGGTCTACTCTCCCAGACAGCATGGGGGCTCGCAGACGGTCAGGAAATGGACAGCTTCCTGTTCGGACCACGGAGCACAGAGACGGTCTTTGATCAGCGTTGTGTCTATTGTTGCGCTGACCACAAACCACACTGCCTAGGCCACTATGGTACAAAAAATAAATGAAAGGCCAGCTAAGCTCTTTCGTGGAAGGCTGCAGAGCGGCTTGAAACAAAAATAACAACACATTTTCCATACTGCATCAAGCTGACCTATAATGAATCTAACTTTCCAGGGTATACAGTTGTTCATTAACTCCGTTTGACTGATTTCGTCTATTGTAGGTAATAAGGGCCGTACACTTAAGAGTACTTGAATTAAAAAAAAGTTAGCATTGCTGTGAACGCGTGTACTTTCTTTTGTTATCAAGCTTCGGGGTTTTCTCCTGATACTCTCTTTCTCTTCCTGTTTTTTCGATTTCTTCCTGAAACTCTCGATTTCTTCTTCTTCTCCTGTTGATATTTCTTCTTTTTTTCTCTCTCGTGTTTCTTTTTTTCATTTTGTTATTTCTTTTCTTTCTTTACTTTGTTTTCTGTCTTTCCAGTTCCTTCCGGGGAAAACAATAGTGAATACACAACATATGGGGTTTGGACAAGGGGGCATAAAACATAAAATGATGCCGTTTTGTACCACCTTTGACTTTTAATTAGCCCAAACATTTCTCTCCACAATACCTCCTTCTTTCGTGTGTTTTTTCTCTTTGTTTTCTCTTTTCTTTCATCTCATTAGACCTTCCCATTTACATTTGTCCAAACTTGAAGCCTCAAGACA
>NC_090246.1:56931176-56933676 GCF_037325665.1 Littorina saxatilis | reverse complement strand
GAATTCGTTATTCAACAAGTTATCAGACAGACAGCTGTATGTCACGGTTATCTACACATGCGCTCATCTCTTATTGTTAAATTGCATCGGATTAAAGAACTATGGACCAGAAAAGTATCGAATCGAAGGATGTTTCGCTCTGGCCGGTGTGGCCGGTGTAACAGTCGCGCATGCGCATTGAACCTCCACAGCCGTCACGAGGCACATGAAAACTAGTAATTAACGCGTGAAAATTACTAATTTTTAGTTTTGGCACTAGTAAGTCGTCAGGAGGCTTTCTTTCTTTATTTATTTGGTGTTTAACGTCGTTTTCAACCGTTCAAGGTTATATCGCGACGGAGGGAAGGGGGAAGATGGGACAGAGCCACTTGTCAATTGTTTCTTGTTCACAAAAGCACTAATCAAAAATTTGCTCCAGGGGCTTGCAAAGTAGTACAATATATTACCTTACTGGGAGAATGCAAGTTTCCAGTACAAAGGACTGAACATTTCTTACATACTGCTTGACTAAAATCTTTACAAACATTGACTAAATTCAAAACAAGAAACACTTAACAAGGGTAAAAGGAGAAACAGAATCCGTTAGTCGCCTCTTACGACATGCTGGGGAGCATCGGGTTAATTCTTTCTCGTCCCAACCAATATGGGACTCCCCCTAACCCGCGGGGGGCCGCCAGGAGGCGAGCCAAAACTGAAAATTAGATATTAACACTTGAAAATTAGTCATTAACACGTGAAAATAAGTAATTTTCACGTCATAATTGTAATTTTCTCGTGAAAATGAGTAACTTTCACGTGTTAATTACTAATTTTTAGTTTTGGCGCTAGTAAGCCGTCATATCAGCCGCATCCTTTTTTCTCCAGTGCCAACTCGCATTATGGGAACAGGCTACGATTTCAGCTAATCCAAGACTAACAAGAAGAGCAAACGCTCGATCGAGTCACTTTCGCAGTTCTGAATATTATATGAGGCATCAGATGGACAGGAAGAAATTGCTATTCACAACACAATACAGATGTAAATAATTTGATGTAAAGAATAATCCTATAAAGTTTGAATCAAATCCGATGAATAGTTTCAGAGATATGATATTTCAATTTTTTTCCTTCAAGACATACCTGTGACCTTGAAAAAGGTCAAAGGTCACCAAAGCAGACGTCAAAGTGTAGAGGTCACTGGGAGTCACGTTCACATAAAATTTGAGCCCGGTCACTTTTATAGTTTCCGAGAAAAGCCCAACGTTAAGTTGTGTGTTGCCGAACAGAAAAGGCTAGTTATCTCCCTTGTTTTTCTGATAACGTTCGTAAAAGGCTACAGATGTAAATACTTTGATGTAAAGAATAATCCTACAAAGTTTCAATCACATCCGATGAACTTTGTCAAAGATATAAAATGTCTAATTTTTCCTTTGACGCTGACCTGTGACCTTGAAAAAGGTCAAAGGTCAACGAAACCATCGTTAAAGTGTAGAGGTCATTGGAGGTCACGACTAAACAAAATATGAGCCGGATCGCTTTGATAGTTTCCGAGAAAAGTCCAACGTTAAGGTGGTGTCTACGGACGGCCGGCCGGACGGCCGGCCGGACGGCCGGCCGGACAGACTAACACTGACCGATTACATAGAGTCACTTTTTCTCAAGTGACTCAAAAAGTAATGGCGCAAATAGGATTAAGTGCTCCTTATTTGGAAAATTACTGCAAAGACAATCATGTCCGGACAGAAATTTGGTGGGCCTTAGTTTAAAAGACAATGCCAACAGACGGCACGAAACTTCATTATCAAAAATCGATGCCAACTCAGCAAAAGACTACGCCACGTCGACTGAAGCAACACAAGTCATCTTCCCCCTCACTTCAATCCGCTTTCTTCTGCAATCCTCCGACCCCAATCCCCCGACTTTATTGGAGGAAAACTCACACCCCCTCCCCAAACCTAAACTTCCTTGACTTTATTGACTAAATAAAGACCAAAGTTACATACCTCCTACCTTACCCTAATCCCATCTCCCCCTCTCCCCCATCCTCAGTCCTACCGCCCTCGACAAAAACAGAAGGTGCAGAATCACATCCCCTATCCTTTCGATCCAATCTAATCTCACCCCCTCCGCCATCCTTACCCCCAACTACAGAGGTTTTATTAAGTAAAAAAGGTGCAAAGTTTCCCCCACCCCCACCCCTCATCCCCTCCAATGCAATATTTCCCCCACCCTCTTCCACATTCCTTCACCCACCAACTTCTCTTGACTTTATTGGGTAAAAGAAAAAGGGCACCGGATCTCAATGAAGCGAGCAACTGTCACCCTCGATTTGCATCTTTGTCCTTGTTAGCTGGCCAATGTTCTTTGACAGTGCGACGTTGACTGCTTTTGCCACCCGCTCTAATTAGCACCTGCAGTGATTGCTTTGCACTCTGGCTCCCACAGTCGTCCCTTCCCAGACGGAGGGATCCTGAAAGGGTGTTTCACATGGTGTGCTGTTTGGTTTCGACTTTTTATATTC
>NC_090246.1:56918676-56928676 GCF_037325665.1 Littorina saxatilis | reverse complement strand
AAATAAATGCATAAAACAAAACGATATTGAGAAGGATAGGCAAGCTTACATGAAAGACAGAACAACTCAATCCGAACTAATGGCAGACAGAAAGACAAGCAGCCACGCGGACAGACATATGAGACAAAAGGTCAGCATAACCTACCTCCATGAGAGACTCGAGGTGAGGGTAGTTGGCGGTGGCCAGGTAGTGCAGGGCAGGCTCCCACAGCCACCAGCTCTCCTGAAACAATTACACATACATGATTGTTACCATCATCAAAATATCGCTACTCCTCATCGACATTACCATCGTCCTCCTTATCCTTATCATCATCATCGTTGTCATTTCGTCGCTGTCGTCGTGTTTGCCGTCGTCGTAATCACCATGACCTCCCTTCTTAATCGCTCAAATCGATAGTCACCATAGTTAAATTCTCTCTCTCTCTCTTTCTCTCTCTCTCATCTCACACTCTCTCCCTATCTCTTTCTCTCTGCAGGTCCCTCCCACCACCCAACAACCATTTAAATAACATCCAGAAGCTCACATTTCAATATGGAGATGCAGAGGCAAAAAAGTGTATTGCTAAAAATACAGGAAAACGCACAACATCGCATCAAAAATACTTATTAAAAACTAATTTGAGCAAGGACTCTAGAGAAAAAAAACTTGACAAAAATCTTTTTCAGACAAAAACCAACACTATGGCAGAGAGACAAGACTATTTGTGTATAATTCAACATAGCAGAACCTCTCCTTTTTCAAAAGAGTTCAATCACAATGCCGTCTCTCCACCATTCTCTCTTCAGCTCAAAGGCTAAAGTTCTACACCATTGTCAAACGACTTTCTCCACATTGTGCGTTCATCTCTCACTCATTCTCTTCGCCTTCTCTTTTATTCATGTGAAGCAAAAAAAGGAAGAAAGGAAGAAAACCAGTAAAACGCAAGCCTTTCACAAACCGACGCTGAGTAAATAACAGTAATGGTTAATTCTATAAACGTCTGAGAAGTTCAAAGCTGCTAAATGGAATGACCAGCATTGTGAAACACAAATATAAAAGAGTCACCACTGAGTTAAGCATGCAAAATTGTCTCCCTTTGTTCTGGCCGTCATGATTTGGGAAGCGAGTTGTTGATGTTTCCAAAGTTCAAAATAGGAGTAACGGAGAAGCAATAAAACAAATAGACATACTCGTATTCACCAGAGAGTACTAAAGCGTGTGTGTGTGTGTGTGTGTGTGTTGGTTGTCGTCCCCATTTTCCTCTCAGTCCATCTCTTTCTTCATCTCTCTTTCTTCATCTCTCTGTTTTTCTGTGACCAGCTGTGTGTGTGTGTCTGTGCGTGCGTGTGTGTGTGTGTGTGTGTGTGTGTGTGTGTGTGTGTGTGTGTGTGTGTGTGTGTGTGCGTGTGTGTGTGTGTGTGTGATAATTTCCCTTACATCATCATCATCATCATCATCAACATCATCAACATCACCACCACCGCCACCACCATCGTCCACCTAATGTTTCCCTTTCCAAAGTTTCACCAACTGGGGATCAGTCCCAAAAGACAACACAAACAACCCCCCCCCCCCCCCTTCATATTAACGAAGAAACACTCCCATTTTCACTTCACAAAAATAATCACCCCGAGGCTTCATGGGCGACAATTAACACCATTAGTGCCAAAGCAGCCATCCATCATAGGGACGATTATGCCGTGCTGAGCCACGCATAATGTCAATACACACAGCGCCATAAACAGTGTTTAATCAAGCAAGTCGCGTAATAAAACAGGGACATAATAGCCTGTGGAGAAAACATGACACACAGTGTCAGGCCTGAAAGCATGCAGTTCTGCTAGGCCCAAGGAGAAAGGTGTTAGCGGGGCGAACTGTGTTTGTTTTCAAGTTTGATGCACTGATATTCTATGACCAGTGTCAGTTTTGAAGGGATTTTTTATGGAGGGAGAGAGAGAGAGAGAGAGAGAAAGCACACAAGAGAGAGAGAGAAAGAGAGAGAGAGAAAGAGAGAAAGCACACAAGAGAGAGAGAGAAAGAGAGAAAGCACACAAGAGAGAGAGAGAGAGAGAAAGCGTGCGTGTGTGTGCTTGTGGGTGCGTGCGTATTTGTGTGTGAGCGTGTGCGTGTGTATGTGTGTGTGTGTGTGTCTGTGCATCCGTGCGTCTGTCTGTCTGTGTATCTGTGTGTCTTCTATATGGCGGAAGAAGAGAGAGTTAGAGAGAGTATGCATGTGTGTGTGTGTGTTTGTGCGTGCGTATGTGTGTGTGAGTGTTTGTGCGTGCGTATGTGTGTGTGAGTGTGTGTGTGTGTGTGTGTGTGTGTGTGTGTGTGTGTGTCTGTCTGTCTGTCTGTCTGTCTGTCTGTCTGGGGTTTTTCCTACCTGTGTGAATCGCATATGATGTATCTTAACCAAACATTATTTGTGAAAACCCCAACGCACTAGTTTTATAGAGCATTTAAAATGAAAAATGAAACTGCTAAAAACGAATCGTTCGGGCAATAACTGATGCATGGACTAGAATACAGATTCCGATATTGTCAAAGGGAAAACATGTAAACACAAATATTTTGCACAGTGTCAGTCTCATGATGAAAACCTTGAACAGCAAGGAATCAACCTCAACCCCTCTCCCCCTCCAACCCAAGATTCTTCCTTTCATTTCAATCTTTTTCTTTTATTCTCCAATTCGATCACCTCTCAAGCTAACAGCTGTCTACTCTACGCTGCTCTGCCGTCAATTCAGGAACATTACAAAATGTGATCACTCTCTCATTTTGATGTCAAATTGACTACGAGGATGCCCTTATCGTGGCTTCAGAGAGTCTGTTACTGATACGCTTCTCAGATTGTGTCAACCTCTCAACAGGAAGCTCTGGCCGCACAATTTTGAAAGCAAACGCAATTTTGTTGAATTGCGGTGTCCTGGCTCGATTTTTGTTTGTTTGTTTGCTTAACGCCCAGCCGACCACGAAGGGCCATATCAGGGCGGTGCTGCTTTGACATATAACGTGCGCCACACACAAGACAGAAGTCGCAGCACAGGCTTCATGTCTCACCCAGTCACATTATTCTGACACCGGACCAACCAGTCCTAGCACTAACCCCATAATGCCAGACGCCAGGCGGAGCAGCCACTAGATTGCCAATTTTAAAGTCTTAGGTATGACCCGGCCGGGGTTCGAACACACGACCTCCCGATCACGGGGCGGACGCCTTACCACTAGGCCAACCGTGCCGGTCCTGGCTCGATCATCGTTTTGATAGTTACTGGTGTCAAATGTTCGCAAATCTATGTACGACACATCTAAGAACCTAAATACAGCAACATTGTCTCAGCCGAAGGTTTGTTGGAGGAATTTGAAATCTCGAACAAATGACACAGAAAATAGAATGATGACATTGGTCCGATGGCGGAATGTCTTTACTCTAGAGTGGAGTCGAGCAACACAGAATACAGGCAGAGCCGCCAGACTCCTCTTGTTTTCTTCACACACTGGTATATACACGTGCCTTGGGGACACAGAAGGTGCCAGCGGTGAGAAAATAGTACAGTGTCCGTGATAGTACCCTGTGGCCCAATCAGCCCTTGTCCTGTGCACAGCGCTCCCCGAGTTGATTGTCTCTCTAACCAACACACACACACACACACATCAGACATACAGACGGACGGACGGACACACAGACTGACGGACGGACACTTGCGTAACAGACAGACAGACACGCACGCACACACACACACATACACAAACGAGCGCTTGGCCGTCAGATCACCAGCTGAGAGAAAGTAAGTCTGGAAGCAGTGACACTATACATAGACCTTATCACCCCCTGTCGTCTCCACAGCCGTGAGTTGATTGTCTCTCCAATCAAGCTGTCCATCACTGTACCCACCTCCAGTCCACATACTGCCGATATACGCTACACCCTTGCCACAGCTGCGAGGGCCAGGGTGCAAAGTATTGGTCTAGACGGTCTCCACTGATGAAGCTGTCCGTCAATGCATCTCCGACGCGGATGTACGCTACACCGCAACAGGTGTGAGCTCGGGGTGATGTGCTAAGTTCTGGTCTTGACCTCTTTTCCTAATCAACCTGTCAATCACTCCTTCTCTAATACAAGTACCACGACGGACTGCAAGACAAGGATACGTTGAGCGGGGGATGAGGTCTGATAAGCTTTTGGTCTGTTGGGCACATTTCTCCAGAGAAGCAGAGCCTGGTCTTACGGAATGGTCCTTATGGAACTGTTTTTCCCCTGCGAAAAATAAGTACCTATCTATTTTCTGGTGGGTTTTTTAAATTTTATATGTGTGCATGTTTGGGTGTGTATACTCTGAGTGGATACTTTTTTAATCGCAAGATCAGAATGCATTCCCGATCTCAACCCCAGGTAAAATTATTCTGTATTCTGTCACACAGGGCAGCCCAGTCAGGCATGGGAATTGAAAAAAGTAAAAAAAGGCTGAAAATTTGTAAGTAATGGCAAAGTCGACGGCCGCCTAGCCCTGCTAGGGGAGTTCGGGGGCATGCCCCCCGGAATTTTTTTCTCCAAAGAACCCAAATTGTGCAATTTGGTGTCATCTAAGCTCCAAGTTTGCCATTAAATTCAGTTTTTAGAACCATTTTTGCCTCCCCCATTTATTTTTTCGGCAGACACTTTTGCTTCTTCAGCGGGGGAAAAAAATTTCGGCGGAAATTTGCCTTTCGGCGGACAATTCCCATGCCTGCCAGTATCTGCTCCGATAGTCTATTTCGTCATGGGTACATGTTTCACCACGAAGGTTAACATCCGTCTGAGAGGTGTCTCACTAAGCCCTGCCTGGATTATTGTATATCGTTTATATACAGATCCACTGAAGCAACAGTATTCCCAAGGAAATACTTACTTTTGACAAAGTTTGTTGTGGTGTGTAAATTATGTAACCCTCTCCTTTTCTACTGACTTCGTCGCACCTCACTCCTCCCCCTCTTCCAATGTATTTTTTTTTTAAATAGCTATCATCGTAAGTTGTGTCAAAACCATTTCCACCACCCCTCATCACTCACACAAACAGAGACGTAAGACATTTTATTGATTAAACACACAAGGTTCATTTCAACGGGGTGTGTGTGGGGGGAGGTGGGGGGTCAGTAATACATGCCGTGTGTTTGTATTTATGGACAATCAACCGGTTTTATCTCTTTCTCTCTAACATATACTCACACGAACGCACGCACGCTCTCACTCTCTCTCACTCACTCTTAAACCTAAAGACATATCCAGCGCATGAATTAACATACAGTGCTAACAGAGAGAGAGAGAGAGAGAGAGAGAGAGAGAGAGAGAGAGAGAGAGAGAGAGAGAGAGAGAGAGAGAGAGAGAGAGAGAGAGAGAGAGAGATGATGATAATGATGATGATGATGGAAATTTATTTTTCAAGGATAGAGGTTTAAGGCGACGCCTTTTCTTACAACCGGTCCTTACTTCTAATACAATTGTCTAATAAATGATAAACATGTAAGGCAACATGGCAAATAAACAAAGTAAACGAACGAACCAGCAAACAATCGACAAGAGAGAGAGAGGGAGAGAGAGAGAGAGAGACTCAGACTCAGACTCAGACTCAGAACTTTATTACAAAAGGATAAAGGTTTTAGGCAAAGCCTATTCTTCCAACCTGTCCTTTATACAACACATAAAGACAGACGCACATTGCAAATATAAATTCAATCATATAAAATACAGAAATACATTGTACAGAATGCAACACAATGTGCATTTAAGGAATTACATAAGGAGAACTCAAAAAATTACAAAATTACATTGACATAGTTATACCTTTCATTTGGGAATAAGTTGCTCCGATCAGCTACACATCCGTTAACATTAGTACAAAATGTTTAACAAAATAACAATCGAACAAGACATTTCATTCACGAATGATGTGTGAACGTGACTGTCTCTTAAACATTTTCACTGAAGTTGCATTTCTTATCTGTTGGGGTAAGGAGTTCCAGAGAAACGCTCCCGAGAAGGCTAAGCTCGATTTGTAGAGGTCTATGCGAGGTATAGGAGGGATGATTTTTTGGGACCCATATCTTTTTGTGGCATGTTTGAAATGTGATTGCAAATATTTAGGACAGTCGTCATTTAGAATTTTATAGAGAGAGAGAGAGAGAGGGAGAGAGAGAGAGAGAGAGAGAGAGAGAGAGAGAGGGAGAGAGAGAGAGAGAGAGAGGGGGGAGAGAGAGGGAGGGTGGAGAGACAGAGACAGAGAGAGACAGAGAGAGAGGGAGAGATAGAGATAGGGACAGAAAGAGACCAGAGGCAGAGACACAGACAGACCGACAGACAGACAGAGACAGAGAGAGATAGGGACAGAAAGAGACCAGAGGCAGAGACACAGACAGACAGACAGACAGAGACAGAAAGATGGACAGGCAGAAGTCAGGCAGATTAACAGAAAACAAGTCGCGTGAGGCGAAAATACAACATTTAGTCAAGTAGCTGTCGAACTCACAGAATGAAACTGAACGCAGTGCCATTTTTCAGCAAGACCGTATACTCGTAGCATCGTCAGTCCACCGCTCATGGCAAAGGCAGTGAAATTGACAAGAAGAGCGGGGTAGTAGTTGCGCTAAGAAGGATAGCACGCTTTTCTGTACCTCTCTTTGTTTTAACTTTCTGAGCGTGTTTTTAATCCAAACATATCATATCTATATGTTTTTGGAATCAGGAACCGACAAGGAATAAGATGAAAGTGTTTTTAAATTGATTTCGACAATTTAATTTTGATAACAATTTTTATATATTTAATTTTCAGAGCTTGTTTTTAATCCAAATATAACATATTTATATGTTTTTGGAATCAGAAAATGATGGAGAATAAGATGAACGTAAATTTGGATCGTTTTATAAATTTTTATTTTTTTTTACAATTTTCAGATTTTTAATGACCAAAGTCATTAATTAATTTTTAAGCCACCACGCTGAAATGCAATACCGAAGTCCGGGCTTCGTCGAAGATTACTTGACCAAAATTTCAACCAATTTGGTTGAAAAATGAGGGCGTGACAGTGCCGCCTCAACTTTCACGAAAAGCCGGATATGACGTCATCAAAGACATTTATCAAAAAAATGAAAAAAACGTTCGGGGATTTCATACCCAGGAACTCTCATGTCAAATTTCATAAAGATCGGTCCAGTAGTTTAGTCTGAATCGCTCTACACACACACACAGACACACACACGCACATACACCACGACCCTCGTCTCGATTCCCCCCTCAACGTTAAAACATTTAGTCAAAACTTGACTAAATGTAACAAGTCGCGTAAGGCGAAAATACAATATTTAGTCAAGTAGCTGTCGAACTCACAGAATGAAACTGAACGCAATGCCATTTTTCAGCAAGACCGTATACTCGTAGCATCGTCAGTCCACCGCTCATGGCAAAGGCAGTGAAAATGACAAGAAGAGCGGGGTAGTAGTTGCGCTAAGAAGGATAGCACGCTTTTCTGTACCTCTGTTTGTTTTAACTTTCTGAGCGTGTTTTTAATCTAAACATATCATATGTATATGTTTTTTGAA
The DNA here is from genome assembly GCF_037325665.1 of Littorina saxatilis. NCBI lineage: Eukaryota > Metazoa > Mollusca > Gastropoda > Littorinimorpha > Littorinidae > Littorina > Littorina saxatilis. The sequence goes on along the minus strand of NC_090246.1, from coordinate 56,921,120 downwards.
TCAGGAACCGACAAGGAATAAGATGAAAGTGTTTTTAAATTGATTTGGACAATTTAATTTTGATAATAATTTTTATATATTTAATTTTCAGAGCTTGTTTTTAATCCGAATATAACATATTTATATGTTTTTGGAATCAGCAAATGATGGAGAATAAGATAAACGTAAATTTGGATCGTTTTATAAATTTTTATTTTTTTTTTACAATTTTCAGATTTTTAATGACCAAAGTCATTAATTAATTTTTAAGCCACCAAGCTGAAATGCAATACCGAAGTCCGGGCTTCGTCGAAGATTACTTGACCAAAATTTCAACCAATTTGGTTGAAAAATGAGGGCGTGACAGTGCCGCCTCAACTTTCACGAAACGCCGGATATGACGTCATCAAAGACATTTATCAAAAAAATGAAAAAAACGTATGGGGATTTCATACCCAGGAACTCTCATGTCAAATTTCATAAAGATCGGTCCAGTAGTTTAGTCTGAATCGCTCTACACACACACACACACACACACACACACACACACACACACACACACAGACACACACACGCACATACACCACGACCCTCGTCTCGATTCCCCCCTCAACGTTAAAACATTTAGTCAAAACTTGACTAAATGTAAAAAGATGGTCATACGAGCGTATAAGTGATATCGATAAGTAGGAAAACTGACTCCGAAATCCGACGGTGTGGTTCGACAACGAAGGGTGTACTAGGTCAACGAAGGGTTCACGAGGACTGACCTACAACAAGTGCAAAGAATGAGGACATGTCCAAATGGTCGTGCCACGAACTCCATTCTCGCCTACAAGGACAGGTCAGCTTGGGCCAAGGCGTGGGAACACTTTTAAACGCAGATCTGTACCTATGGCTTTTTTTTTCTTTGTTGTTTCTCCAACCCTCCACCTCCAATTTACCCCAAATGTTATGACGGCGGGTAGGTTGCCGACGGAAGTGGGGGAGGTGGGAGGAGCAGTAAGCATACTGGATTCAGTTCCAGTCCGTTTGTTTGCATGCTCGTTTATCATACCGTAACTCAGAATTGCAATCAAGAAGGTGCATTTTGCAGTGAAAGTTCTTTGAGGCATTTCTAGGATGTAAAAACGACCTCTGTCCTTATATTGGTAACTATTGCAATGTTTCTGCCATACTTAAAACACATACTTTTCACCGTTCGTTCCAATTTTCCATTGCACTTTTGAAGTGTTCGTTGTTTTTACACATTTATTTATCCCTGATAGCTGCACTATTGCACTCGCACACCCCCCCCCCCCCACACACACACACACCAAACAAATTAGTCACATCACGGCCTGTCTGTTACGGAACTGTCCGCGTTTTCCTCTCCACACAAATGTTTTTCGCAATCCAGACAATAATCCTTTTTCATTGAGTCAAGTTGCACGGGCACACAACCCGGTTAGGCCTGCACACGAAGCCGTGCCGATAGTCGCACAAACACAAACAATGGCTAGGGGCACGACCCCGGGTCTCTGTGTGTTTCTCCCTCTGGGTCCAGTGGTCAATATGGACACAGCCTCTGCTGGCCGAAGAAGGGGAGAGAGGGTGAAAGGGGAGAGGGGTATCGATGAGAGGGAGATGCAGAGAAGAGAGAGAAGAGAGAGAGAGAGAGAGAAGAGAGAGAGAGAGAGAGACAGACAGAGACCGAGACAGAGAAAGAAATGGAGAGAATGAGGGGGAGGAGGAGAGATGGATGGGGGTAAGGAAAGAAGAGGGAAAAGAGGACAGGGTGGAGGCCTACCCAGTAAAAGGGAAGGGGGGGGGAGTGGTGAGAAATGCCAGACGATGACAGGGGAAATGAAAAGTACAAGGTAGGGAGGGGGAGAGATGGGGCTGAAGAGCTAAGGAAAGAGAAATGAGGGAGGGGGGCGAATGAGGGGACAGATAGTGCAACGGTGGGGAGAATGGGAAAATAATAGGAAAAGGGAAAGATAGATGGGAGTTGGGAGGGGGGGGGGGGAGGGGCAAAAGCGCTGGAAGAGGTCAAGAATGGGGTAGTGAAAGGAGTATGGGACTGTAAATGAGGGGGGGGGGGGGGCAGCGGGTAACAAGGTGTGAGGTCAAAATGCCATGTAGGCCGGATTGAGTTGTCAAGACAGGGTTAGGCCAAGTGACCATAGCATGACGTGCTGTGACAAGGGTGACTGGTGTCGGTTCACCAACTTTGACGCCAACTCCCAATGCACCGGAGTAGGTGACCAAAAGCGCACATGCACTCCTTCCTATTGAAAGTGCCGACGGCTGTTTTGGAAAAGTCGTGAGAAATTAACAAGAAAGCATCAAAATTAGCAGGCACGAGAAAAAATTAGCAAGGAAACAACAGCGTGAACACACACACACACACACACACACACACGCAAGCACGCACACACACACACACACACACACACAAACGCACACACACACACACACGTGTA
>NC_090246.1:56861176-56913676 GCF_037325665.1 Littorina saxatilis | reverse complement strand
GGAACTGACGTCAAAAGATTTAGCATTGGGGAAGCTCATTTCTAGGGTCCCACAAAACTAGACAGCTATTTGGACATTCTTAAAATTATTTTCTTTCCAAAAATGTACTGTAATTATCACAATTCGAAGCTATCTTAGCTAACTGCTCCTTTCATACCGCACCAATGTACACAGATTTCGTGTCAATATGCTTCTTCTGCTGTAAGCTTTCTACTGTCTTCAAACTGGATAAGCTCTTTTGAGAATATAATTATGGTAAACCCAAGATCTCTGCTTTATAAATGAATGTAACACAAATGTTTGCTTGACTTGACGCATGGGAACCTTTTCATCAGTGGCTTCCTTAGCAGCTAAATGATCGTGAGTACCTCACGAATTGCACTTAATTCACCCATAATCTATTCTCTTCAGCGTCTATTTAACTGCTTGCAAGTCTCTAAACAATGGAGCTTTTAAGCTTTGAGGTTGTTGTTTTTAAATCACACACCAACCCATTTTATTTCTAATCACACGGCACAAGCCTGCGGCATAATTGCTTACTATTCTCATTTTTTACATCAGCCTGAAATATCATTTGATAAGGCATTCAGTTCCGACGGATATCTTTATCATGATATATTTACAGCCCAAAAAATGGACGTGTCAAGTTTAACTAGTCAATGAATCATACCACCGTGCCGAAAAGACGATCTGGACAAAGAGCTGGTAAAATAACAAAATGGTCGGCGCGTGACCGTTCATATGAGATCTGTGGTTGACCGGACAATGACACGGCGTTCAGCGACTGACCGTAAGCGTGCATGAATTATGATTAAGACCGTAGCCAATGAAAAGCCGACAGGTTTATTGGTGCTGCAAATCATGCGAAGAAAAAACACTGCCGCGTGCATATGTTGGTGTGATTAATATAACGCCGGAGGTGTGAAAGAAAATTAGAAGGATAAAGACAGATTTTTGCCCATAAAAATAATCTGGTGACTGCGATACTGACTGAATAGTTTAGGTTTTCCGGGTGGTTGGGTTTGTCAGCGAACTGCAAACTATTTCCGCTCCCGTTTGGTAGAACTGGTTTGACCTTTTTCGAAATACAAACTGTTCTAGGAGCATGCATTGTTTGTTCACTTCATATATAAAGGCTTTAAACTGACGACATTTGGATTTGCTGCTGCTGCAGCTGCTCCTACTGCTACTAATAATAATAATAATGTGAACAAACTCCATGAAAAACCCTTCCTTGTCGTTGACTGTAGATTTTAAGAGTACCCACTGTGTATGTGTTTCAGATCTGGTCTCTAAGTAGCTGCAGTTTTGCATGATAAAATGCAACCATTAATACTAATAATAGCTAAAAGGAACGAAGATGGCCGATTTTTTGCTACCCAATATCAGGTGAACAACAGAAGGTATTTTCTTGGCAGCTAATTCACAAAAGACAACTCATTCAAACGATTATTTTCAAAGAAAAAAAATAATAAAACGAACAAAGAAATAAGCACACACTGGATGTGCATCTACGCAAATTTTTCAAGAAAAAATCTAGATACTGAGAAGACAAATCGCAAACGTCCCGTTCTCCTATGACATGTGCACAAAAGAATTGTCTCTCCTGCACACACCAAGAAAAGTAAACCACGGTGACGAATCTATAAATAACAGTTTACACACTCGGTGACTTTGTACAGAGGACCGAAAAAAGCCGCAAGCTAATCTCGAAAGCAAACTGTACCACAGAATCAGCAACAGAAAAAGCTTTCCTGGACCATTTTGTATGCACACCTGAAATACACGCCCACCTCTCAACTGGCGTACCCCAATCTTGCCAAAGAGACAAATGGCTTTTGGAGGCATTCTATGCATGTGTCCGCCTATTCCGGATAGGCTTCAACACAGGCACTAGGTATCCACACCCATCACTCATAGCAGTATTCTAGTGTTGTATGACCCCCTGTAGTTTGATAGACCAAACCCGGGTGTCCTATTCCGTACATCATTAAAACTTTTTTGCTTACACTATTTTGCATTATGTCTGGTTTAGAGACACAGGCATCTGAAGGCACCTTTCCGCCTCCTTCTTTTCCGTCCTTTTCCTCTCCCATCACACAGTGGTCAGTGGTCAGCCCAAGAAGCAAACTACAAGATCCAAAGAGACAAGAATGCTCGTGGCAATCACAATCAACACTTCAGGTACAAACTCTGGCCCCTTCCCACAGCCTTCCAGAAAAAAAACCCATTACGGACGTTGTTAGGGTGTATTTTCTTCGGCGCACTTGTCAAAAAAGCCACAACAATTTGGGCAATTTTCAGGAGTTTAAGGCAGTCCTTCAATAACCTTTTTCTCATCATGGAAAAAGTTTGACTAATCTGCCAAAATTCAGGCAAAGTTTTCGGCAATTTAAAATAATGTTTTTGGCTCTATACAAACTGCAGATGCCAAGCGATATCCCTGAATCCGTCAAGTGTTCATGGACCAAATGGCCAAAGACCTTCTCCTCCTACTCGCCTTTCCCAACCATTTGTTGATCCGCCTCTCCAGTAGCCCTTACAAAAGAACTCGACGTAGCTCAAACGCTACCCACTCCAGCAATTTCCTCACCTGTCCGAGAAGACAATTGACTCTTCGCCTACTTCCCGGACAGCCCTCCACACTTTCTGGCCAGCACGTTGTGTTCTTCGTGACAAATCCCCTGCTCTTGACCGACGTCCAGCGCAGCTCTCCAAACCTTCTGTTGACCACCCCCTCGTCTCACACGACGAATTTATCACACACGTACACCAGCCACAAACACGGAGACAAAACTGGAGCGGTCTGAGCTAGCCAAATAAGGTGATGGACATAAAAAACCATCATCCACCCCCACCTTTCATCGCAGAAAAAGACAGAATCTATATCTACCATGACACTCCATTCCAGCGGTCTTCCCAGCCTTATACATACAGTTTTGTGCATCGTGCAACAACAACTTTTTTCTTTTTTTCATCTTGCTGCTATTCCTCACATCAAAAAACAGCATCTATATCTAGAACACACCTCCAGAACTTCTGTCATTCAAACAGCGTTCCATTTCCTGGGCCAGAACACTTTTCGCCAACACAACTGCTGAATATATCCCTCTTCTTCTTTCTGGTTATTAATTACGAAGTTCCATTATTACATTTCTTTTCTTGGTTTTTATTATTGTAATTTGTTTTCAAATTCATGTAACCCTAGGTGGGTTTTTTAAATAAATATTGCATCGCCTTGTCTTAAAAAAAAAGGAACTATACATACAACAACCCTCACCTCATTTTCTGATACAGCCTCACAAAACAAGTATTCCGTTTATAGAACTTTCTAAGCCCATTTTTTCCAACCCTGCTGCAGCGGACGTCCTCCCCCGTCTTACAAAAATGTAGATCGAAACCCTACACGCCTCGCCAGACCTCTTCCAGTCTTTTTCAACCAGCATTTCATCAATCCTTTCCTAACTCTTATGCTACATGGCTTCCTCCCATCACCCCCAATCCCCGCCAAGAAAAGGGAAAGAAAAGAACTACATCTATATGAACAGCGCCTCTCAACACCTTCTGCCCCAACCTATATTAAGCTCTACTCCATCTCCTGCACTACATTTTGTTTCCAATCCAGCTGTTATTATATATGAATCACCCTCCCCCCCCCTCCCCCCACACACACCCCTGCGTCCCTCCAAAATCCCTCCTTAAACGCCAAAAAGAAATCTAGATCTATATACAGCACACCTCTCAACACAAGTTCTATTCCAGCCCTCCTTCAAGCAGTATTCCATTTCCTGCACGGAGTTCTTCCCACTCCTTCCTGACTGCTGCCTCCATCATCTCGGCTCCACTCTCATATTGATATCCCCGACACAATGCCCCTCTCGCCCTACAGCTCTTCACACCAGACACAATGTGGACTCTTGGTTCACCCAACACTCTCCTCTATACCAGAGGATCTCTGTCTCTGTGTCCGTCCGTCCGTCCGTCCGTCCGTCCGTCCGTCCGTCCCTCCCTCTCCCTCCCTCTCCCTCCCTCTCCCTCTCTCTCTCTCTCTCTCTCTCTCTCTCTCTCTCTCTCTCTCTCTCTCTCTCTCTCTCTCTCTCTCTCTCACTCTCTCTCTCTTTCTCCCTCCCTCTCCCTCTCTCTCTCTCTCTCTCTCTCTCTCTCTCTCTCTCTGCAGTGAGGGAACTGGGGATGTTCAAAGAATTCTTGGAGTCTTGGTTGATAGGTGGTGCTGTGAGTAGAATTGTGTCAGCTGTTGGTTAAATCCCTTGGGTAAAAGTGAAAGGCTAGCTTTGTGTGATAGATTAAGTGTTTAATCAATTCATTGATTTATTAATCAATTGATTGATGGATTACTTGACTGCGTGCTTGCTTTATTGTTTGACTTATCAAATCAGCAACTGACTTCTTACTCATTCATTCACTATTTGGTTCATTTATAGATGTTAATCTTCGATGCAGACGGGAGTTGTAGGATATTATTATGTCGTGCCAACAATCGCTGTCTTATCTCAGGGTACTACATTTTCCCCTAACAAGAAGGGCAAAGCCCATACGACTCACATGCTTGACCTTGACCTTTACATGACCTTGACCTTCAGCTAAACCTAGCAATGACATCATACACTAAGAACTGCTTTACACATTTTCCTACCAAAATACATGTGACCTTGACCCAAGGTCAAGGTCATCCAAGGTCATGCAACACAAAGCTGTTAATTCAAGACATAGGAAGTACAATGGTGCTTATTGGCTCTTTCTACCATGAGATATGGTCACTTTTAGTGGTTCACTACCTTATTTTGGTCACATTTCATAAGGGTCAAAGTGACCTTGACCTTGATCATATGTGACCAAATGTGTCTCATGATGAAAGCATAACATGTGCCCCACATAATTTTTAAGTTTGAAACAGTTATCTTCCATAGTTCAGGGTCAAGGTCACTTCAAAATGTGTATACAATCCAACTTTGAAGAGCTCCTGTGACCTTGACCTTGAAGCAAGGTAAACCAAACTGGTATCAAAAGATGGGGCTTACTTTGCCCTATATATCATATATAGGTGAGGTATTCAATCTCAAAAACTTCAGAGAAAATGGGAAAAATGTGAAAAATAGCTGTTTTTTAGACAACATTTATGGCCCCTGCGACCTTGACCTTGAAGCAAGGTCAAAATGCTATGTATGTTTTTTGGGGCCTTGTCATCATACACCATCTTGCCAAATTTGGTACTGATAGACTGAATAGTGTCCAAGAAATATCCAACGTTAAAGTTTTCCGGACGGCCGGCCGGACGGCCGGACGGACGGACGGACGGACGGACGACTCGGGTGAGTACATAGACTCACTTTTGCTTCGCATGTGAGTCAAAAATGCATGATGTAACTCAGTGCATAATGATTTTTCGCCATGGTGTTCATCAATACAAATGTTAACCGTAACTTACAATATCTAAATGTTGCTGAAAATCTTATCAAATGACGTTTCCAAATTGCAAATTGCAAACACATTTCTTGGTAATGCCACAGCAACGGACAAATAAACCTAACGAAGGCAGTGTTTTGAGATCGTTCCAAACTCCAAAGACAACATCTATGAATCGAAAGGTCTCTGTGCTCACGAAGATGCAGGCTATCAATGAGCTGCGTATGTATTGATTGTACCCAGGCAGAAGCAACGGCGCAGTCAACACCCGATAACAATGCCATGGGAGGATCGGGTAGGGAGGAAAAGGACAGGGTGGAGACAGCAAACATTGGACAATGGCCAAGTATCAAAGACTGAAGCAGAGGTGGACGAATTCAAATTGAAAAATGCTGGAAGAACAATGAAATGCAGGGGGTTAAAAACAGGTTGAAAATAAGCATAGAGTAGAGAATCGCCTGACAGACAACGAAAGAGTGATCAGGAAAACAAGTTCTCAGTGAACATGAAACACAATGAACCGACATAAAGACCCTGACGCTAGGGGAGAGAGGAAAGAGAGACAAGTTGAAAGTAAATAATAAAATATGAATTACAAGGGAATAGACACAAAGACTCTGATAATAGAAAAGTGAGGCTAAGGGAGAGAGGAAATAGGCAAAAAGGTGAAAGTCAATACAGACCACAATAACCACAAATAAAGACACTGACGCTGACAAAATGTAGAGGTTGAAGAATGAGGAGACAGAGAGTAAACATAACCAGCAAAGTACAAAAGGGAACGCATTTGACGGCCTACACTGACATACAGGGTGGGTAGGGTACTCACAGAACACGAAAGCAAACAGACAGAAGAGCGAGAAAGTTGAAGCAGTGATGGCATGTTTGCTCTCTTACCCCGACGTGAGAAGTGGAGGGTGGCTACCATTGTGGACGGACTATAACCAGCCGATAAATCATTAGCATCGCTATTCACCACCGAGCCATACTCATCTCTCTCACCTCCACTCTCTCCTTCAAAGTGCATTTCTCATTAAAAATTCTCCATTCGGAGCACAAAGCGCTAGAAACGTCTGCAGGAAATTGAAACAGAGACAGGGTTTAACAAAAATCAAACAGTTCGCACAAAGCCTTTGCTTCCAACAAAGAAACAGGTTCTGAAAGAGAACCGAGTTGCTGTTTCAGGATATCTACCCTGCCCTGACCGTGTCCGATTAGGAGCCTGGCTCGGGACAGCATCCACGATAGTAAGTCTGTACGCACCCGCGTGTACACTTATTCTTCTTTTTTTCCTGCATTTTTATATTTAGTCAAGTTTTGACTAAATATTTTAACATCGAGGGCGAATCGAAACGAGGGTCGTGGTGTATGTGCGTGCGTGTGTGCGTGTGTGCGTGCGTGTGTGTGTGTGTGTGTGTGTGTGTGTAGAGTGATTCAGACTAAACTACTGGACCGATCTTTATGAAATTTGACATGAGAGTTCCTGGGTATGAAATCCCCGAACGTTTTTTTCATTTTTTTGATAAATGTCTTTGATGACGTCATATCCGGCTTTTCGTGAAAGTTGAGGCGGCACTGTCACGCCCTCATTTTTCAACCAAATTGGTTCAAATTTTGGTCAAGTAATCTTCGACGAAGCCCGGGGTTCGGTATTGCATTTCAGCTTGGTGGCTTAAAAATTAATTAATGACTTTGGTCATTAAAAATCGGAAAATTGTAAAAAAAAAAAAAAAAAAATTTATAAAACGATCCAAATTTACGTTTATCTTATTCTCCATCATTTGCTGATTCCAAAAACATATAAATATGTTATATTCGGATTAAAAACAAGCTCTGAAAATTAAATATATAACAATTATTATCAAAATTAAATTGTCCAAATCAATTTAAAAACACTTTCATCTTATTCCTTGTCGGTTCCTGATTCCAAAAACATATAGATATGATATGTTTGGATTAAAAACACGCTCAGAAAGTTAAAACAAAGAGAGGTACAGAAAAGCGTGCTATCCTTCTTAGCGCAACTACTACCCCGCTCTTCTTGTCAATTTTACTGCCTTTGCCATGAGCGGTGGCCTGACGATGCTACGAGTAAAATGGCATTGCGTTCAGTTTCATTCTGTGAGTTCGACAGCTACTTGACTAAATATTGTATTTTCGCCTTACGCGACTTGTTTCTTCTTTTCTTGCTTTTATTTTTAGTAGTTTCTGCATGCTTCTTTCTTTGTACACTTATTCTGCTTTCTTTCTTTTTTCTTCTTTTTCTTCTTCTTTTTTGTAGTAGTTTCTGCTTCTTTCTTTGTGTCTTGGGTCATGTTTCTCGTTGTTACTGGTTTCTCTGTCTTTACCATCCAACACGTGCTGTTACATCAGCACCCGCACTCCTGGCAACAAACACCGTCACACATACCCCGCTACAACAAAATATTCACGCCGAACTTCAAAAGACCTCGAACGACCGTGCTGAGGGGTACAGGACACAGACAGACAGTCGACGGTAAAACGTGGATTATGCCAACACAATAACCTGCGTAGTAATCCCGCCCTATCCCCGTCAGTCCCGGCAAAAGACACTTAATATGACATTTAAAGCGGGGCAGCGCTGCCTTTAAACCCCCAGTTATAATGAAATCTAACTGCTCTCAGAAAATGGCGCCGGTGAAAACATCTTCACCTTGGCTTGTTGTTATCGAATAAAGTGTAGGATTATCTTCTTGGTTTTTTTTTTAAACAACCCGGCCTTACCCATAAGTATATCTCTCCCGTTAACCCTCCTGTCATCCCGCAGCAACCCAACTGTTGCAACCCTCCTTTCTTTTAATACCCCTAATGCCATGAAAATTGACTGCGCATTTTCACAAATTTGCGATTGAGGCGTAATCTGCCTTCACCATGAAGAGGATCTCATTTGTTACTGAGGGAATCGACTGCTTTTGAAATATTACACAGCATACATCCGTTTACACAAGCCTTTTATGGGTTCGGTTGTTGACGTTCTTGTTATTGTTGCTTATAACTACCAAACATAACTAAAGAAAACTACTACAAAGTTATACCATGCAATGATAAAGTGTTTTACACATTAGGAAACAAAATCCAACTTTGGCTAAAAGTACCTTAACATTTCATTTTGGCCTGTTTTGAACAAAAGAAGACTTTTGAAAGAAAAAAAATCACGAATACCTAAACAATAGTAGATGAAGTGATTTCGATCCTAACTTAGCTTTCTTTTCGGGTTTCGCGTAAAAGAAAATATTTTGAAAGATATCAACTTTGTGCAGAGCTGGTTTTCTATGTTCCCTTGGCTCAGCTACAGCAAAGAAAAAGAACTGATGTTCTGCACCATTTGTCAGGAGGATGGCGTTGCCTCAAACTCGTTCACTGTTGGTTGCAGCAACTTTCGCAAATCCGCACTGGCATCTAAAAAGGGTAGGTGCCATGATTGGTTCGCTTGATCTGAATGTCCTATTGTTTTTTTGTAGTCAGGACATGATGTCCTGTTAGTTTTTTGATTCAGGACATTTTGTCCTGTTGCCCTCCAGTCCTAGGAACATCACTGCAACTATAAATGTAATCCGAAACAGATTAAGAGTGTCAATATCTAGCGTAAAGCTATGTCCGTTGTGAAGAACTGGAAATAAAGACAGGAAGGAAGGCAGACCGACATACGACAGACATACCGACGGACAGACGGACGGACAAACAGAAAATTAAACAGGCAGAGGAAAAGCAGCTGCAAGACATACAGAAACAAAAGATAGAAACGAGCACAAGAAAGAGAGAAAAAGAGAGAAAGAAAGAGAGAGGGGAAAAAACATGAAAAAAAAGCTGATAAACAAAGTTAGAAGAAGACACGTCGAACAAACACAAACGCAGAATATTGTTCGAAAGACAAAAACAACAATAACACCATCCTCGAGGAAACAGACAGGTGAGGGCATGCGTGCAGGTTATAAACATAAGGAGAGGAAGGGATGATGCTCCTCGCGAAATAATTCAACAGTCTGGCGTTTATTTCCACGCCGCCGTCGCCTGAAAAGTCGTAACTGTTGCATTTATGACAGAGAAGAAACTACAAACGTTAGTGGTCGTGATAAAAAGACACTCTTTTGAAAGGAAATGTGAATCATTTCTGAGGTTGAAAAGGTTTTGTTCAGTCGCTGAACGTTTTTGGGAGGTAACAGAATTTTACAGCGACATGTGCAAATCACTGCATGCATACATTTCAGAATGAGCGAGCCTTTTTTGTATTCTTGATCCACATGGACAAGAAAGTATCTTTACTTTTGAAATATAAAAAGGAAAATGGGAGAGTGTCTGTTTGCTTGCTTCTTCGCCTCTCTCTTCTCTCGGTCTCGCTCTCGCTCTCGCTCTCTCTCTCTCTGTCTGTCTGTCTGTCTGTCTGTCTGTCTGTCTGTCTGTCTGTCTGTCTGTCTGTCTGTCTGTCTCTCTCTCTCTCTCTCTCTCTCTCTCTCTCTGTCTCTGTGTGTCTGCCTGTCTGTCTGTCTGTCTGTCTGTGTTTGGCTCTCTCTCTCTCTCTCTCTCTCTCACACACACACACACACACACACACACACACACTCACACACACACACACACACACATTAAGGAATACGACTCAAGAATCCCTCTCTCTATATATCCTACACACACACACACACACACACACACACACACACACACACACACACACACACACACACACACACACACACACAAAAACAATACAAAGACGAACGAACATAAACAGGGCTCCCCACGGACGCCTTACCAGGAGGGTACCAGGACCCCCACTTTGAATGTTTGGAGGGTCAATCGGAGTTTTAGAGGGTCCAACACTCCGGGGGACCTGAAGCCCTGGGTGTACAGTTAACACTTTGTGATGACGAGTAGTGTTTTGTAATATGTCATTTTTGATATATTCAACAATATTCCAGACATGGCAATAACAACACGCACACACACACACACAGACACACGCACGTAAGCAAGAGCGGCATATTGGTGCTTGCACTTAGCTGACGACTAAAATCTGAAAATGTTACATACGGTACGCACGAGTACGTAAATTGTGTGCGTCCTGGGACTCGCTGTTTGTATGTGTATTGCGTCCCGGGACCTCCTCAACATATTTCTAGTAATTTTGGGGGCTTCCATTGCGTATAGGACGCAGGGAGGCGCAGTTTGGGGAGCCCTGATAAAAACAAACCAAAAAACAGAAAACCAACCTTTTCAGGAACATTGAGCAGCGCCTTGTTCAGACAGGCAATGACGTCATCGGCAGACGCCAGGGATTGGAAGTGCAAGACCAGTCTCTGTGTCCAGGCAGCAGGGCTGTCAGGGAACCGCTGGACCATTCGCTCGCTCACCCCAACCGCCTCCTCCACTCTTAGGAGGTCCTTCAGAAAGAACACCTGTAAGACGAGGACGATACGATGAAAGTACAGCATTCTTTCTGGATCGAAGTTTTCTTCTGTTTTTCTTTCGTCCGCCTTTCAAAATATGTGCCCCAGTTCCACGCAACAGATAATTAACGTATTCCATTGCACTGAGTTGCATGGTGTTGTTCGCTATCCGTATAGCCAGAAGACTACAGCCCCTTTCGGCTTCTAATCAAGTGTAAAAGATAACAGTAAGCTTGAATTGAAACCTTACAGAAACAAAAGAGGATAACGAAGACAAACAAAACCGTGTGGCCAATTATTTTTGCGATTGGAACTAAGACTTGAAAAAGGCAATGAAATGGTCTCGAAAGCAGTACTTCCAACGTACCCAAGCTTGGAACATGTCGACACTCAGGCAGTCCACTTCTGAAGCCGCCTGGAACACCTCCAGTGCTCGGTTGGCTCGCTGAAAACACAAGGCTCACGATGCAATCTCTTCAATAGTTACAACACGTTGTTATATTCTGCGCGGTTAACGACCAGAAGAGAGAGAGAGAGAGAGAGAGAGAGAGAGAGAGAGAGAGAGAGAGAGAGAGAGAGTGAGACATAGAGAGACAGAGAGAGACAGAGAGAGACATATTCGTACGGACACACAGGCAAACAGATATAGAGGGAGTGAAGAAGGCACAGACAGAAAATCGATGAGAGCAAAGAGAGAAAAGGACAGGAACAAAAAAGAAAAGAAACAAGATAGACAGACTGACAGATAGATCTGTGCAGGGTCAAGTGAACAGTAATTGTGTTCCCCTTGCATACCTGACGTCATATCCTACCTCTGGCATCAGCAACAATTAAATGATTGAAGGAAGTGGCATCAACAAAAGCAACGCAGACGTCCAGTAAACAGTACATCTCTCTCTCTCTCTCTCTCTCTCTCTCTCTCTCTCTCTCTCTCTCTCTCTCTCTCTCTCTCTCTCTCTCTCTCTCTCTCTCTCTCTCTCTCTCTCTCTCTCTCTCTCTCTCTCTCTCTCTCTCTCCCTGACTCTCTCAATCTCTCTCTTTTTTCACTCTGTCTGTCTATCTCTCTGTCTGTCTGTCTCTCTATTCTCTCTCCCCCCCCCTCTCTCTCTCTCTCTCTCTCTCTCTCTCTCTCTCTTTCTCTCTCTCTCTCTCTCTCTCTCTGTGCATCTCTCTCTCCCTGACTCTCTCAATCTCTCTTTTTTTCACTCTGTCTATCTCTCTCTGTCTGTCTGTCTCTCTCTTCTCTCTCTCCCCCCCCTCTCTCTCTCTCTCTCTTTCTCCAACCCCACTCCACCCCCTCCCTTGTGCCCCCGGAGCCGATAATGCAGCTGTATGTGCGTGCACAGTAAAGCTTTAACCAAACCAAGACCCCGTAAAATGACACTGCACCGACTTTAAATCCAACACTTCCTGGGTCTTCGCGCCCCGCGGGAGATAATCGCTCTTTGGAGTTTTACGTCACGCAGCGGGGAGCAAAGCCCCGTGACGCACCCCTGCTGTGTGTGACATAAGCCACGACGTCGTTCAAAATGGGTGGCAAATCGGTGGTAACCGTCTCAGAAAAATAGTTTGGTGACTTCGGGAGAGATCACCCCTTCGTTTTGCTAAGATTCACAACTTAATCTTATCAATCGTGAACTCTGCGCGAATCTCAAAAATCAAAGAAAAAATGAGGAAAAGAACAAGGAGGAGAAAAAGAAGGATAATTGAAGACGACGGCAAGAAGAACAAGTCGCGTGAAGCGATATAAAAACATTTAGTCAAGCTGTCGGCATCAAAGTCAAAACTTGACTAAATGTAACAAGTCGCGTAAGGCGAAATTAGTACATTTAGTCAAGCTGTGGAACTCACAGAATGAAACTGAACGCACTGTATTTTTTCACAATGACCGTAGTGCGCCGCTCGCGCAAAAGGCAGTGAAATTGACGAGCCTGATTAGCGCGGTAGTGGTTTCGCTGTGCTGCATAGCACGCTTTTCTGTATCTCTCTTCGTTTTAACTTTGTGAGCGTGTTTTTAATCCAAACATATCATATCTATATGTTTTTGGAATCAGGAACCGACAAGAAATAAGATGAAATAGTTTTTAAATCGATTTCTGAAATTTAATTTTAATCATAATTTTTATATTTTTAGTTTTCAGAGCTTGTTTTTAATATGAATATAACATATTTATATGTTTTTGGAATCAGAAAATGATGAAAAATAAGATGAACGTAATTTTGAATCGTTTCATAAAAAAAAGTAATTTTAATTACAATTTTCAGATTTTTAATGACCAAAGTCATTAATTAATTTTTAAGCCTCCAAGCTGAAATGCAATGCCAAAGTCCGGCCTTCGTCGAAGATAGCTTTGCCAAAATTTCAATCAATTGGATTAAAAAAATGAGGGTGTGACAGTGCCGCCTCAACTTTTACAAAAAGCCGGATATGACGTCATCAAAGACATTAATCCCAAAAAATGACAAAAAATGTCTGGGGATATCATACCCAGGAACTCTCATGTCAAATTTCATAAAGATCGGTCCAGTAGTTTACTCTGAATCGCTCTACACACACACACAGACAGACAGACAGACAGACAGACAGACAGACACACACACACACACACACACACACACACACACACACACACACAAAATGATGCCTATGGAAAGAGAGAAATGACTGAAAAGAATACAAGAAAAAGAGGGAAAGTTTTGAAACATTCTGAAACGAGGAGGAGAGACGAACACAGGTCACAACAATGTGATGTGCAGTTTAGAGAGACACGGCAATTAGCCATTGACAGCAATGACACAGACGACCCCACTTGACGGTTTGGCGCAATAAAGTGATAAGGATCACACAGCCAGACATAAAAGATAATGATCTGAGGAGATACACGCCATTAAACCAGTCACGCTCAGCGCTAAGGGTCGGTGTTAATGTCTGAAACACAGACATTAACTGCATGGAACGGGACCTTTGTGACATTTGCCAGACAGATAGACTGACGAATATGATGTTTGCGCAAGCACGGGCACACACACAGACACACACAAACACACACACACACACACACAGGCACACACAAACACACACTATACACACACACGTGCGCGCGCTCTCTCTTTCTCTCTCTTTTTCTCTCTCTTTTTCTCCAAAACACACACGTCAATCGATGTAGCCTATATCTCCGCCCTTCTCTCACTCAAACCGATCTGACCAGACCATAAATCTCATACCCCCCTCCCCCACCCTTTTTCTCTGCCCCAACCCCCCCCCTCATCTCCCCCCTCTAACATTTTCACGCACACCAACAGTCAGGTAAGACACTTGGCAAAGAAGAGGACAAGATATCATGATGTTGCAATACAGCTTGGCATGAATCCGAATATCTTGTTTCACATAACGCCGACCTCAGGTCACCCTGTCGCTGTCAACTGCCAATTTGCAAAACAGAAGTCACCCTTCCAACATACATCGGCGCCAGTTTTGCTGAAAGAACTTACACGTTCAACAAGAGTTAGTGCTGTGAACGATTTGTCCATTGTTACAAAACTGTTCCACTGTTGACGTGAACGCAGTTTGGTATAAAAAAAATAATGTAGAGTCATAATTTCCTGTAATTGCTGCGGTGCCTCGAGCTTCGTTCGTGCGAGGTCAGCAAGTGCTGTGAAACAAAAGTCAATGTTCTTTGAAGGATTTGTCGGTTGTTACACAACGGTTGTCAGTGTTGATGCGAGTGATTTGGTGGGGAAATAATGCAAGCACCATGATTTCAGATGATCTCAGGACACAACATCAGAAACCGGCACGGTTGGCCTAGTGGTAATGCGTCCGCCCCGTGATCGGGAGGTCGTGGGTTTGAACCCCGGCCGGGTCATACCTAAGACTATAAAATTGGCAATTTAGTGGCTGCTCCGCCTGGCGTCTGGCATTATGGGGTTAGTGCTAGGACTGGTTGGTCCGGTGTCAGAATAATGTGACTGGGTGAGACATGAAGCCTGTGCTGCGACTTCTGTCTTGTGTGTGGCGCACGTTATATGTCAAAGCAGCACCGCCCTGATATGGCCCTTCGTGGTCGGCTGGGCGTTAAGCAAACAAACAAACAAACAACATCAGAAACCCAAAAGCACCTTCCAGAATTGGGTTAGAAAGAAACTGAGAAAGAATCGAAAGAAATGAACGAAAGAGAGAGAGAGAGAGAGAGAGAGAGAGAGAGAGAGAGAGAGAGACAGAGACAGAGAGAGACAGACAGAGAGAGAGACAGACAGAGAGAGAGACAGACAGAGAGATACAGACAGAGACAGACAGACAGAGAGAGAGACAGAGAGAGAGAGAGAGACAGACAGACAGACAGACAGACAGCAAAATGAAAGAAAGAAAGAAAGAAAGAAAGGGTTACACTTCGGGGAAAAAAGGATAAATGGCTTTTCCTCTATACCAATGTCTTCCGTTATATAACTATTGCGTTGACATGTTAAAACTTTAATTCATTATATATATGGAACTAGCAACACAAACAAAGTTGACACAAATCGATATCATATACCGTGTTTGGACGTCAGCATGTAATTTCAAACGCTTTCATGCTGTAGATGTCAAATATGTTCTGTTTCCAAGAAAGTCCTGAAAGCTTTCTATAAATCACATCTCTTTACACTCTTTAAAATATCAATAAGAACCTCTCAAGAGCAATGGTGTTCATTTATTCTTGCAATTGTTGCATTTTTGTTTGCATAGAAATCTGAGACAAAACACTCCGGTGTCGGCCAAACGAAATCAGCCTGTGATCTTGATGGACAGTGTGCTTCCCTTTACTTGCTGCATTTACTTGGAAGACACCTTGACAAAAAAAAAGAGTAGTTCCGAGGGTTTGCATTGAAAAAAGTAGCACTACGAGTCTTTCAAGATTCTGCAAAGATCAAAGTGGATGCAAGGAGAGTAAAACGACAAAAAGAAAAGAAAGGGGTTTAAATATTGCAACAGTTCCCACACACAGAAAAAAGAAAGAGCATCTGGAAACAGCTGACCGCGTCCACACATGATGTAACACAAAAAGCCACGGCAGGAAAGCCTGCGAAACACAAACAGATGCGCGCTGGGGGAAAAAACAACGCTCCCAGCATGCATCACACGCTACACGTGCGTGGCGATAAATCACGTGACCGCGAGAACGCAGACACAAAGACAGGCGAGGAAGAGGAAGGTTGAAAAGAAAAAAAATTGAGGCCGGGCAGAAAAGAGTCACACAAGTGAGAAGTTGTAAAGATTTTGACGACGAACTTTGGGCGGGATGACAGCCGTGAAGTGCATTGCACGTTGTGCAACAAAGCGGTAATTCTTCCCTTGGGTGAAGTTCGGCAAAACAGCGAAATCAGAGTCAAACAAGATTTTAAAATACCGCGGCTAAACTGAGCGATCGGGGATTTAGGAGAGCAGAGGAGATAACAATCCAGCGAGTACAAATCTCGTCTTCTCTCGGAGAGAAAAAAAGAATAAGAAAAAGAAAGAAATAGTGAGAGCGAGAGAGAGAGAGAGAGAGAGAGAGAGAGAGAGAGAGAGAGAGAGAGAGAGAGAGAGAGAGAGAGAGAGAGAGAGAGAGAGAGAGAGAGAGAGAGAGAGAACTCAGAACTTTATTACATAAGGATAAAGGTTTTAGGCTTAGCCTAATCTTCCAACCTGTCCTTGGAACATATACAGAGAATAATTGTAAACGAAAGCAAAGACTGCGCACACACACACACACACCCACGTATACACACACACACACCCACGTATACACACACACAAACTCACACAAACTCTCACACACTTACACACACACACACACACACACATGCACACACACACGCTCGCGCGCGCGAGCGTGCGCTCGCATACCTACACACATACACATGCTATCATTTCATACCTAAAAGGAACAGTATCTAATCAAAGTATTAAACTAGTAAAACATCAAAATAATGGTCGAATATAAACATAACAAGAAATTCCTCCGAGGTAGGAAAAACACCCCCGTCCTTACCATTCTCACTGCCACCAACTGAGAAGGTTATTTCCATTTGACCATTAATATGTCCCTCTATAAGTCCTTGTAGAATCTTAATCCACCAATAACTCCCTAACCGTGTGTTTGACTGGTCCCAATTTTTGTAAGGACCGTCTCAGGAATGTATAGAACCTGTTCACCAAGTTTGGTGACGATCGGTCCGTTCATTCTTGAGATCTATATGCGAACACAAACACACAAACAAACAAACAAACACATCGACCGAATCCTATACACACCCCTATACCGGGGGTGTAAAAAACAAAACACTTAAGAGCTTTGCATACAGAGAGAGAGAGAGAGAGAGAGAGAGAGAGAGAGAGAGAGAGAGAGAGAGAGAGAGAGAGAGAGAGAAGATGGGG
This sequence comes from Littorina saxatilis, assembly GCF_037325665.1. NCBI lineage: Eukaryota > Metazoa > Mollusca > Gastropoda > Littorinimorpha > Littorinidae > Littorina > Littorina saxatilis. The sequence goes on along the minus strand of NC_090246.1, from coordinate 56,896,450 downwards.
GGGTTCAATGTTAAAACAACCTCGACAGACATTGATTTGATGTTTAGAAATAGCTGAGGCAATGTCTTGGTATGGATTTGAGGTTAATCCCAAGTTGAAGGATTGACGCTGTTCCCCAGGTCGCGTCAACTGCCCGGAACAATACAACTGGGAGACAATACAACGGCTAAACATTATGAAGTAAATTCTAAAAATAGAACTTTGAATCTTTTCGTGTCCCGTTGGTCCTCCCCATCAATTTCTTTTTGTATCAATTATTCCTCTTCCAATTCCCTTTGGTAGCCCTTACTCCTGTTCCTTTTCCCTTCTGCAACAACAATTCCTGTTCCTTTTCCCTTCTGCAACAATAATTCCTGTTCCTTTTCCCTTCTGCAACAATAATTCCTGTTCCTTTTCCCTTCTGCAACAATAATTCCTGTTCCTTTTCCCTTTGTATCCCTTATTTATCCCACTATTCCCTTTTGATCAATCATTCCTGATCCTATTAACTTTTATATCCCTTATTCATGTATGTGTGTGTGTGTGTGTGTGTGTGTGTGTGTGTGTGTGTGTGTGTGTGTATGTGTGTGTGTGTGTGTGTGTGTGTGTGTGTGTGTGTGTGTGTGTGTGTGTGTGTGTGTTGCAAACATTTGCTAATTGATATCTGTGTCAATAATCCTCAACAACAAAAAAGCTCTTTCCACGCAGAAAACGCAGGCTTTTCAGTTTTGGCAAGTACAATAATGTTCTTAGCACACGTTAAACCCTGAGAAGATCTGAGGGCAGAGTGTATGTGTATGATCGCTAACATGAGTAGGATCTGTGTATCTGTAATGTACAAAACAACGTCCATTTATTCGTCTTGCTCTGTATATATCGCATTATATGATATGAAACTGTGCTTGCAGTTTTTCAGTTAATAAAACTTGTCCTCTCGTATTATGCATTGCCACCTGAGAACAGGTGAAAAAAAAACTAGGATTGCCATAAACATTGTTCATTTTGAACTAACTCTCTCTCTCTCTCTCTCTCTCTCTCTCTCTCTCTCTCTCTCTCTCTCTCTCTCTCTCTCTCTCTCTCTCTCTCTCTCTCTCTCTCTCTCTCTCTCTCTCTCTCTCTCTCTCTTCCCCCCCACCCCCCCCCCCCCTTCAACGTATCGGTCTCCAATCTGGAAGAGCTCATCTTTCAATGCATTCTGATGAACGACAATCACAGGTCAGCAGCAACAACTTGATTGGGAGGGCTCGCGGGTAAACAGTGCGATAGCGTGTTTGTTCGTCGTTATTGCATGTCAGCATGACACGAAATAACATCCATCCCCCCAGCACTCAATCATCCAAAAGGATTCTCAAAAAATGGACCCTAGATTTTGTAATATTTTTCTGCAAAACTTCTGATTAATTGCACGTATGACATTCTAAAACCTCATCAATCCCCGAAAGTACCTTCCTTCGCGTGCAAACGATCAGATAAATTACTTGTACAGAGCTGTGTCCAGGATTATGCATGAAATGGGAGAATCATTCCACTTACACAAATACCAAAAACCCACAGCCTGGGTACTTGCTTCCTGTGAATAATGGGAGTGGGTTTCATATTTTTTTGCAAATTGACATTGTTATCCGTAACAAAATTAATGAAATGAGGATGAAAGTCGCTTGTTCATTTCAATGCTTGTTATTCTCTCAGGTGCCAGGAGAAAAGGTTCCGTACAACTCTCGCTTACTCTATTACACATGTCGTATGCATTAAGAGCGATTACTTCCCTTTGGTTATTTGATATCTTAACATCGCTCTGCCTCATTCTGTTTGAAATTCTAAAATTAATGAAGCCAAAATAATTCCCTCTCATAACAGAAAGCAGCTACATCATTGTTATTTGGTGTGTGACCAAAAAAGAAGAAACAAACTAAGTCTACGGCCTGAACCAAAGGTAAGCCGTCTTTAAATTCTCAACCCCAGTTGTGAAATCTTTCAAAGACTTCAACACGGCCATATCATTCATTTCTCCCGAGCCTGCCATGTTCCACTGTTCCCATTAACTCCCCTCACCGCTACTGTTACAATCACCACAAAGCCTTTTAACCCGTCCGTGGGTCTTTGTAAGGAAGTCCAAGCGTAGAACACACAAAGCATCCGAACTTTGTGTTTGCTCCCAGACTTCTCGCCTTCTCGCTACCCGCCACTGTTACAAGTGACATAATGGCGGAGGTGCTGGTACAAGTGTTCCGTGGTCATCGGACTATTTGCACTGTGGGCTTAGCACCGACCTCCGCGGCGGTGGCCTTCCGAACACGCCGGACAAATGACCGACACTGGACACCTTCTGTCCTCTGTCTGACGATTGAAAGAATAGCCTGGCTTCGCTGGGCTGAGGCGCTGAAAGAATACCTGGCTCTGACCATTGAAAGATCTCTCTCTCTCTCCTCTCTCTCTCCTCTCTCTCTCTCTCTCTCTCTCTCTCCTCTCTCTCCATGCTCTCTCTCTCTCTCTCCCCCCCCCCCTCTCTCTCTCTCTCTCTCTCTCTCTCTCTGTCTGGGGAAGTGGTGAGCAGTCGGTCCCATGAATACATCGCCGTAAAAATGATTGGCTGCGGCGCGAAGAAAGCCGTTCCGTTTCCTGTCCAGCTTGTACTGTATTTGATCGTGATTTATTTGATTGATTGAAAGGACCCTTTGGACTGCGGCTCAGCGTTTTATGCCAGACCATAGTCGTGCTTTCTCACACTTTTACTCGTAGGATCAACTAACATTTACTGCAGGGCCACGAGGGACATTGGAGACGGAGCGGATGAGAGTGAGTGTGCGTATGTGTGTTCGAGGGGGGGGGGGGGTATGGGGGGAGGACAGACGGATAGCTTCACGGTTATACTATTGCTTCGCATGAGGAACGAAGACTGCCACTGACAAGCATTTCAGCAACTCTTTACGTCCATTACATCAAAAATGGTTTTACAGAAAGAAGGCATATAATCATAATTCTTGGTACGTTCCTTCAGTCCACGGATCCCCACTATTTTGATCCAAATAAGCCACCTTACAGCCTTCTCATTGTATGCACCAAAATTGAAACATATTGAATTTGGAGGAATTCTTTTTTTTTTTTTCTTTACTGCATGAGGATAATTACTTTAGGGTACCAGTGCTTTGTCTTGACCTTTCCCCATCACTGGTTATTTGCGTGCGTGCGCGAGAGTGTGTTTTTCGGTCATTCTTTAAAAAAAAACCCACTCCTACTCAAGGGTAGACGTTCGAGCTCTCGCTGGATGCAGACTGAAACCCGATATAAGTACAGTAGAATCCGCTTAATAAGGCCATGTTTAATAAAGCCACCCGCTTTTTGAGGCCAATTTCTGACTGCACGGATTTTACCTTATGTTTTATGCTTATGCTTTTATTAAATCCACCCGCTTAATATAGCCACTTTTGTCCTGCACCAAGGTGACCTTATTAAGCGGAGTCTACTGTATAAGTGTATGTCGAAATATGGTTGGAGAGGACAAGCAGGAAGCAGCAGCTCCACGGCCTAAGGCAACCCCAGCATCCCCAGAAGGGCCGAATGAAACCGATACAGTATCAAAGGCAGGGCACTGGACAGGTAACGGAGCGGGCAAGCCCACTCTCACAACAGGCACGTGGGGGAACCTGCAATAATCATCTGGTCAGCCACAATAGCCTGCTGACCAGCGACAAAGCCAGCTTGACCACCGGACAAAGGCTGACCTCGGTCAAGCTTTGGGGGCGACAATGGCGAGGGAGGAAGCGAGAGAATTGCTACTGTGTCCAACTACTGATCGGTGTGTCCACTGGTCGTGTCCAGTGTGGTAAGCAAGCCGGTCTGGCCAGTGTCAAGTTCTGTACTGACTCACCTGTCCAGTCAAGGCTGGAGTAAAAGGTTTAACACCTGAGTTGGGTGTGAATGTAGTGTCATGACAGTTATCGAGTGAGAGTAGGTCACCGTGTGTCTGTTGGCAGGTAATGATGAACAGAGTAACTGTGGATGAAATTGTTGACTGCGACACCTTTCAAGGTGTACATGTTCAACTTATCTCGCTTATAAGAAGAGACAGACAGACAGACAGACAGACTCAGACAGACGGACACACACACACACACACACACACACACACACACACAGAGGCAAACAGACAGACAACTAGAAAAGCAAAAACAGGACAGACAAACGGAGAAAGAGAGAGAGTGTGTGTGTGCGCGCATACACGTGTGTATGTGCTTTTGTTACAGCCTTAAAGATTATTGTTCCATTCACTTTAAATGTCTTCTTTTCCGCTAACCTTCCACTGCAGTGCTAACGCTTTAGATTATTTATTGTACGCTGACCGTTCAAACGATCAATTTGACATGAGCATAGCATCGGAGCGTTGTCTAAAACTAACGACGTAAACGACTCGCTATCCCATTCTTTTTTCAGCATTTCAAAATGCAGATGAAGCTGGGTTTTATTTAGGATCCGCAACCAGTTTGGATCATTTCATAGGGTCACGATGCCTTTGAATGTAATCGCCAAGAAGGGGCGTGGGGGCAATTCAAGAATAAACATGAATGGAGGTTTGAGGGCGGAATTGGGAAAAAGCCCTTTTCAATGTGCACGCGACAAATTGTGTGCGACACTTCGGTTTATTTGTGCAAGTGAATCTGTCTGCTTCAGAGGGGTAGAGTGTTATTTACCTTTGCATTGGTATGTATGGAGATGTGTATGCTGGCTCAACGTCGTCATCACGAGTGTTGACAAAGAAAGCGAGTATCGATACATTTATGAAAAGCATATCGGGTATGTACACTGAACGTAAAACAAACCCCGGCACTATGACCTACAGAACCACCCAGCATCGCGTGCACACACACACACACACACACACACATACACACACACACACACATACACACATACACACACATACACACACACACACACACACACACACACACACACACACACACATAGACGGTCGGACAGAGTAACAATCAAAATGTACCCCCCCTGCCCCCGCACCACCTAAACCATTCCCACCTGTCCCAACTCCCTTCATCCCAAACCTAACGTCCTCCAAGTAAACTTCCTCTTCCTCCCGAAGGTAACCCAAAGACTGTGGCAGATGGGGTCCACTTGAAACACTCACACCTCAAGCATTCTCCATTTCCAGCACTAATCATTTCCCCCCATAGTGTCCGTGGTGGACAAACTCCTCCAAGGAACCCCCCATCAAAGGCGGCAAACGACAAGAAGGTACAAAAGTGTGCAGGCCTTTTGTGTCTCTCAGGCACGGGCAACACGGCGCCTCCTCGGAGCAGATGAAAGTGTTACAGTTTCACACATGGACAATGCTCGGTGGCGATTTCGGACTGGGATCGCATGACCTTTCCAAGTGGACACCATCAAACTTGGCTTCAAGTAGTTTAACCTTTAAGAATGGTAACGAGAGGGCAAAAACAAGCTTGCTTCCGGACAACTACGGAACTTTTTATTCGGAATGATTGCCGAACTGACCACAAAGACACCAGATGCACATTTCCCGAAGGAGTTTCATTCAATGAGAAATGAAAGACAAAGGTTTTCAAAATTAAGTGCGCAGGACTTTTGAAACCTTCAGCCACAATCACCTTCGCTGCTTGCAAGTCAAACTGGAACGGGCGCAGTGGCCTATCGGATAAGACATCGGCCTCTTAATCGGAAGGTCGTGAGTTCAAATCCCGGCAGCGGCCGCCTGGTGGGTTAAGGGTGGAGATTTTTCTCATCTTCCAGGTCAACTTATGTGCAGACCTGCTTGTGCCTTATCTCACTTTGTGTGTACACTTAAGCACAAGACGCACGGAAAAGATCCTGTAATCCATGTCAGAGTTCGGTGGGTTATAAAAACACGAAAATACCCAGCATGCTTCCCCCGAAAGCGGCGTATGGCTGCCTGAACGGCGGGGTAAAACGGCCATACATGTGAAAACCCACTCAAGCAAAAGCATGAGTGAACGTGGGAGTTTTAGCCAATGAACGAGGAAGAAGAAGAAGAAACTGAAACTGCTACCCTGGACATGGCTAAGCATCATTTTGTAGCAGAAAATAGTGGAACAATGTCAAAGAGGACACCAACTTGACTTGAAGGTGTTTGACCACTATAAAAGGACGCTCGAGGGCCAAGAGGACTTCAAAAGTTTACTTGAAGTAGTTTAACATTTCAGAACAGGTTTAGAAGAACCAAGGAATTCTGCCTCCAGACACGTTGCTCAAGTTACCGTGAGGTCGTCAGATGGAAAAATTTGACGAAGGACTCCCTACTACCCACCATGCCATCCCCATCAAAAGAAGTTAAAGAAAGAATTAAAGCATCAAGGTTTGCAGGACTTCTCGTGACTAGCAGGCACAGCCACACTTGCAGAATGTCACGACACAGAAAGGTGTTGCCTTTGACACAGGGCGGAGTGAGTAGTGTGACCTTTCACGCTGAACCGAGGTCACGCTGAACCGAGGTCGGCGTGAATTCGGCGTGTAACACTATCAGTGTAACATGACTCCTAGAATATCATCTTCGGACAGGGTAACGAACTGACCTCTCAAACCACTTACCGGACCACTATACGTTCACTGGACAATCTCCTGAAGAACATTTCAAAATAGAAAAGTGTGACAAAAGACAGAAATCGAACTCTCACGTCATCAAAGTAAACCTAGCAAAAGGCAAGTATGGGTGCAGAAGCATAACTTTTCAGTTTACGAAAATATCGAGAATGTGAACCAAGTAAGGGACGGGCATGTTAAGTCCTTTGTACTGAAAACTTGCATTCTCCCAGTAAGGAAATACATTGTACTACGTTGCAAACCCCTGGAGCAAATTTTTGATTAGTGATTTTGTGAACAAGAAACAATTGACAAGTGGCTCTATCCCATCTCCCCCCTTTCCCCGTCGCGATATAACCTTCGTGGTGGAAAACGACGTTAAACACCAAATAAAGAAAGAAAGAAAGGGACGGGCGCTGCAGTGCGACAACTTTGCCTGTGACTCAAAACATTTTAATTAACCAATGAACACTGATTGGACAATGAGTTAAGTTTCTGGTAGGGTCACACAGATGATCCTCAAACCAACATGTTGCAACTATGTGTTTCTTGGACTTTCAGAATAAATTCAATCAGACTGAAATTGAGATCAAGCACGTAGCCACAACACGCTTGGTAGGTACAGTCATCATTTAGCCTGGATGAAACAAGCAAAAATGTGGAGTTTCAGATGTCAAATATCCTTCAGATCAGCTGCAAAGAGATACAAATAGCAGTATAACTACCATTGCGCATTGCAGCTTTTCGGTAGACACTCCGAGATTTCAGAGTGGTCACTACAATTTTCACCTTTAAAGTGGACACTAAGCTGACCACCAAAACCGCCAGATGGGACCACTCGAACCGGCGACAATCCAAGACGTCCACACCACTCGTCGCCGTCTCCAGTACGACAGAGGGGCCATTCAGGTGACCACGACACCCCACAACTGCGGTCAATTCTACAGAAACCAAGACTAGAAATCCCACAGAACTTGCTGACCTTCACGAACACTGCAGCAAAATCTGTTGCACGAAAACCCCAAGCTCCCTGGACACTCCTGACTTCAGCACACACAAGGTCGCAACATCTTCCAGCACTCTTGTCATGCACACGCGTATGGCTAATTGGGGTTTCTCTTTCTATTGTCTGCCTGCACGATTCCACTGTTCACTCCGCAGTTTCTATCTGTCTTCCGAGACCATGATTGTGAACAACCACTTCCAGCACTCTTGGTTCGGCTAATTTGTACTACTGCTTGTATTGTTTGTGACAAACTTCTTTTGTCTTGTCCAAACTCGTCTCTCTCTCTCCCTCCCTCTTTCCATCCCTTCCCCTTCCTCCCACTTTCCCTCCCTCCCTCCCTCCCTCAAATCTTCCCAGTGTTGCCTGAAACATAGAGATTTTCAAGGGTTTGTTTCAACCATCTCAGAACAGGAGACAGTTCCAAAGTCTCATCACTACCTGAACACCAAGAGAAAGGTCGAAAGTGTGTCCCTATTGTCTGAAAGGTTCCACAGGGTGGCTGCATTACCTGAGACAGTGTGACAGTCCTAAAGCTTCCCCGTACTGCCTGAAACCAAAAGCCAGCTAGAAACTTTCTTTTGTGTGAGACTGTGGGGCTATTCCACAGATTTTCCCCCATTGTCTGAGACCAGAACATCAGATGAAAAGTCCACCGCCTTCAACCCTCGGCCTTCCTGGAGAAAGACACGGAAGCAGTCCTAGAGGACAGGAAAGAATAGAAAAGCGGTCAGGGAGAGGGAGAGCTGACCACTTGAGACCGAGGCAAACAGTGCTGCCCCTGGAGAGGTTTGGTGGAAAAGTTGTTGCTGTTCCTGTGCCAAGTGGTTTGGTGGAAAAGTTGTTGCTGTTCCTGTGCCAAGTGGTTTGGTGGAAAAGTTGTTGCTGTTCCTGTGCCAAGTGGTTTGGTGGAAAAGTTGTTGCTGTTCCCGTGCCAAGTGGTTTGGTGGAAAAGTTGTTGCTGTTCCTGTGCCAAGTGGTTTGGAACGCAGACAATGCCAGGTCGTGGGACGTGTTGGGTGGAAGGTTCAAACCTCCCCAGGAAATACTTCCCTGGAGCTTGTTCTATCATTGATTTTGCGCCTGCAATGTCTTCACCATGTAGACTTACTAACTTACTTGCTTGCTTGCTTTCCTTACTTCCTTACTTACTTCCTTTCTTACTTACGCCCTTTTGCCCCATGCGGAATATGGGACATACAGAAACTACCTAATATTGCAATGCGTTGAAAACGAATTAGTTTTACCATTTACTCATGCGCATATGCATTCGACTAAACAAGTGTCGTTTTCGTGCTCGTCCGCTTTGAATTCATGTTTTCTTTGTCATGAAAAGAGCAGATCTATACAAATACAAAATGTACATTCATCCCTAGGCCCTTAAAACTGAATGTTGAATCTAAGTCACACAGAGAAAACGAAAGGCAACAGACAAAGACAGACAGAGAGTAGGAAGAGAAAGAAGAGGAAGAGAAAGACGATCTGAGCAAACACAATTCAAGATTTGAACTATTCAGATGCCACTGATCTGGACACGAAAATTCACATTCAACCAAAAATGTTAACAAGCTCTCGACTCTTCCCACAATCATCAACTCTCGCAATGATAGAACAGTGGGTAACCACTGTGGTAGGACATAATACCATGGCACACATCCTCGAAAAAAGAGCGGCTCTGGATAGCCGCTGATGTGAATCCTCATCAGTCACACTTCACACAAACATTCAACCCCTCTTTCCTTTCCACCCGCATCGCCTCTCCCGCCCCCATCTCCAGAGACACACACATCCCCAGCATGTCGTCACGACAATTCCCCCCATCACGACACTGCCCACAACGCAAACCACCCAGGGTGGTGCACAACTTAAATCGTCCTGGTGGATTCTGTTTAAACGGGTGGGCCACCGAGAGAGGATTTCAGCGTCTTAGCGACAGTTTGATGTTTAGGTGTGGGTCGCGAGAAGAGCGGGTCAGAGGTCGTCTTTAATTATTCAGTACTGGTCGGGGAGGTGTGGAGGAGGGGAGGGGTTGGAACCTGTTTCTAGTCACAAGGTCGGGGGGGGGGGGGGGAGAGAGAAAGGCGTGAATAATAATAGGAGGATGGAGTTTTCATTGCCTTTCGCGCCCCAAGTGACGGCGACATCGCTGTTTGTTTGCTGCTGTTGCGAGTAGTGTCAAGAAGAGTTGGGTTGCAAGATTGAAAAGTGTAAACGCGTTATAGAGAGGAAGAAAAGGACATGAAGGAGGAACAGGCATAGCATGAAAGCAACGGAGAGAAAAAATATATATAACCAGCATGAAAAAGTTTGATTTCCAACGAATGGCGGCTGCATTGGAAGCAACAGAGTTGCCTGTTCGCTAGATTACCTTTGCTTAATCTCTGAGCAGAAAGAATGAGAGAGAGAGAGAGAGAGAGAGAGAGAGAGAGAGAGAGAGAGAGAGAGAGAGACAGAGAGAGAGACAGACAGAGAGAGACAGACAGAGAGACAGAGAGACAGACAGACAGACAGAGAGAGAGAGACAGAGAGAGAGACAGAGAGAGAGACAGAGAGAGAGATACAGAGAAACAGAGACAGACAGACAGACAGAGACAAAGAGAGACAGATAGACAGACACAGAGAGAAATAGAGAGTATAACTTACTGACAGAAAGAGTGCTGTGCAGATGGTTGAACAGACGAAAGATGGATGAAAATGGGGCTGAAATGGAAGGGGGGGGGGGGAAAGGGGTAATGAGTCTGTCTGTCTGTCTGTGTATCAGAAAGAAACAATGCTCGTTTACCTTCTGGACACGGTCCTGGGAGGGAGTAGGCAGAGAGACAAACTCCAGACACGCCCTCAGGTACAGGGTCCACATCTCGGCTGTAACACACAACAAGGCAAAGCATTAGCTGCTTTCAACTCACCTTCTGTTTCAGGAAACTACTTTAAAAGCAAACCACTTGAACAAAAGCAGACAATTTAACAAACATCGTTAGTTTACCACTTGGAGGAAGCGACCAAAATTTCCCTGCGAGTGTCATAATATAGTATTAAATTAATGAAATCAAATAAAAAGAAAATGACGATGACAATGTGAGAGAAAATACTAAACAAGGGTAGGACAAAAACAGAAATACTATCAATCATTTAAGATAAGATAAGGGGAAAGAGACATTTAAGTTATGAGACATAAAAATGGTTGAATGTAAAGACTGGATCAAATGATCAGTCATTGCCAATGACAGAAAGGCGAGGGGACACGAAAAGGAAGACATACAAAAATGTCCACTCTCAACTTCATCCCCATTCAAAATTGCAATCAATAATCGCAGCCACACTTCATCGACTTTATCATCCTAAACAAGGTCGCTGTCACTTTTTGCACCACCTAAAATGCAAATGCAATCAGGTACAAGAAAAAGACAAAACAGACGAGAGATCACGCCGGGGTGCGCATTAAGCACACAAGACAGACGTCATCGTAGGGAGATATGAAAATGATTGCTGGGTCCATGCATAATGCAGAGCCACACAGCCACACACGTGGGGCAAACGGGGAAGCATCGCTCATGAAGTGCAGATTCAGTCATCAAATCGGATGCCACTGTACCATGCAAGCCACTGCTGACAGCTCAATTCCAAATAGAATCAAGGTCACAGGCCTTTTGATCTTGCTCCTCCAATACCCCCTTCCTCAACCCCATCCCATCTCCCTGCAATAAGCAAAACCACGATCACCCCCACCCTTCTAGCATAGTTTTCTGTTTCCTCTTTTCTTCTCTCCCTTACTTCGTCACCTCTCTGTCTCTGTCTCTCTGTCTGTCTCTCTGTCTGTCTCTATGTCTGTCTCTATGTCTGTCTCTGTGTGTGTGTCTCTCTCTCTCTCTCTCTCTCTCTCTCTCTCTGTCTCTGTCTCTTTCTCTCTCTCTCTCTCTCTCTCTCTCTCTCTCTCTCTCTCTCTCTCTCTCTCTCTCTCTCCCTCTCTCTCTGTCTGTCTGTGTGTGTGTGTGTCTGTCTCTGTGTCTGTCTCTGTGTGTGTGTCTCTCTGTCTCTGTCTCTGTCTCTGTCTCTGTCTCTCTCTGTCTCTCTGTCTCTCTCTGTCTCTCTCTCTCTCTCTCTCTCTCTCTCTCTCTCTCTCTCTCTCTCTCTCTCTCTGCGGCACATTTCCTCTTCCATCTCCGGCCAATTAGAAAACAGATTGGAAAAGGGGTGGCGGTAGATCAGGGGGTAGAAGTTGGCAAAGGGTAATATTTCACGGAATGGAAGGAAAGTGTCGATATTGTCTTAAGTTAATTGCCTGTATGAGAAAACGTCGATGAACGTCGTCTTTATGACGGTTCATTTGAAGTGTTGCTTTAAAACCTGTGCGCTCGTCAGTCTCAAATAGGTTTTGACACTGGCGAACAAAATGAACACAGAAATGGCGATGGAGAAAGCCTACATGCAGAGAAAGCACTACTCTCACACCGTCCGTTGTAGGACCTCCGCTCTTTTTAAATGACCTCCTGTCTTTTTTGTAAGGCACAGTCCTTTCCGATTCGACTGATCATCTCAGATCAAACCAAGGTTTTATACGGGTCAAGACCATTCATCCACATACACATTCCAAAAATCAGCAACCAGAGTGTTTTATCTTCAGAGTAGTCATCTGTTGATGAAATAATTTCTGGCAATCTGGCAAATTCATTCCTTAAAATTCTTACTCTGCAGAGGAAACGTTCAGGATGTTGACTTTTCGTATGTGTCAAAGATGAGGGAAGTTGTTAGCCTCACCGGATCTGCGATTACGGGCCGACCTGTTTTCACGGGCAGGACTGCGCCTTAAAGATAATACCGATCGCTAATGTGTGATGTGTGATGTGTTATGTGTGATGTGTGATGTGTTATGTGTGATGTATGTATATTTACATAAATTCTAGTCAGCCTCACTTTTCCTACCTACTGTTTTCAGTTTTCCGGAAGTCCTAAACTACAAAAACAGCGTACAAACAGCCAACCCTCACATCGGTTCTTTCCTCGGTTCCACACCTTCCCCATTCTCCACCTAATGCAAGGCTGCCCTCATCAGAGCTCGAACCTATGTGATTTGCAGCTACAAGGCACGAATATAAAGCGAGGCTCGTCCTAATGCCCCAGTTAAACTCTCAATCACCACCAGGATTTGTCTTCATTTAAACTCTCGATCAGCCTGTAAAGACGGTAAGCTGTTATAAATGGAAAAACTCTGCGTGACGTGAACGTAATTGTGCACTAAATCAAGAGTTACACACACACCCACACACACACACACACACACACACACACACACACACACAAACACACACACACACACACACACACACACACACACACACACACACACACACACACACACACACACACAGAAAAACTGGGACATAAAGATCCAGTCATTTCACTCTCCGCCTGATGCCAGGCTGCCCTGATCAGAGGTCGCCATAAAACTGTGGCATAATGACGTAACCATTCTTTTCTCATACCCCAACTTTCCCATCTCCTTCCTCCTTCAGATTGAAGACTTCCCTCATCAGAGCTCGACACAAAATGATTTGTAACAACAAGGCACGAAATGTAAAAGGGATGCTCGTACTAATGCTCTAGTTTTTATTAAACTCTAAATCGACACACGGATTTGTCCCAGTTTAAACTCTCGATCAGTCCATTAGGCTGTTTTAGATGAGGAATTCGGCGTGATGCAAACACAGAAACGTTAGCTCCAGTTCATATTGGCTACGAAGATACTGGCACTGTTTCGGGTCAGGAACTCGTCTTAAATGTAAACGACTGGAAAGACTTGTCAACAACAAAAATACTTTAGGAAGAGGAAGAAAATTTAACTAATGAAGAAACCATTAGTGTCTTTTGTCGGTATCCCAGACAATAATTTTGTATGAAGTGTAAATTAGTTCTGTTGACTTATTTTCATACGTCATGACATCATCAGTACACTTAGAAGAAAGAAATAGACTGTCTTTAATCAGTTCCTCTCAGAACCCGTCCTGCTTTTTACATTTAGTCAAGTCAAAAACATATAAATATGCTATAATTATTCGGATTATAAACAAGCTTTGAAAATTAAAAATATAAAAATTATGATTAAAATTAAATTTCCAAAATCGAGTTAAAAACAATTTCATCTTATTCATTGTCGGTTCCTGATTCCAAAAACATATAGATATGATATGTTTGGATTAAAAACACGCTCAGAACAAGCGGTGGACAGATGATGCTACGAGTATACGGTCTTGCGGAAAAAATGTGGACTGGGTGGCCGAGTGGTAACGCACTTGCGCTCGGAAACGAGAGGTTGCGAGTTCGACCCTGGGTCAGGGCGTTAGCAATTTTCTCCCCCCTTTCCTAACCTAGGTGGTGGGTTCAAGTGCTAGTCTTTCGGATGAGACAAAAAACCGAGGTCCCTTCGTGTACATTGGGGTGTGCACGTTAAAGATCCCACGATTGACAAAAGGGTCTTTCCTGACAAAATTGTATAGGCATAGATAAAAATGTCCACCAAAATACCCGTGTGACTTGGAATAATAGGCCGTGAAAAGTAGGATATGCGCCGAAATGGCTGCGATCTGCTGGCCGATGTGAATGCGTGATGTATTGTGTAAAAAAAATTCCATCTCACACGGCATAAATAAATCCCTGCGCCTTGAATATGTGCGCGATATAAATTGCATAAAAAAATTAAAAAAATAAAAATCCCTGCGCTTAGAACTGTACCCACGGAATACGCGCGATATAAGCCTCATATTGATTGATTGATTGATTGATTGATTGATTGATTGATTGATTGATTGATTGAAAAAATACAGTGCGTTCAGTTTCATTCTGTGAGTTCGACTGAGCTTGACTAAATGTTGTATTTTCGCCTTACGCGACTTGTTTTCTGTTCCAAAGGCGATTCCAACCGCTCAATTATTCAAGTCACGCAGACGAAATAATTTAAAACAGGCTAGTTCACATTTCATTATACCATTCATCGATTTGAGAAGAGAAAAAAACTCTCTTAAGCACAAATCACTTGAGCACGTTCAATGGCCGAGGTCTAAAAGAGCCTTTCCGGGACCAGGAGGCCAAGACAATGTCTGTGAGGAGTGTTTAGAGCGAAAGACAATGCCTCTTTCCATTAGCAACAGCAGACGACAGTCAGCGTCCTTACTGCTAATCTGTCTACTCTCTCAGGGCAAAATCAATCACACTGTCAATGGATTTAACTAGACTAGTCAGAAGAGGGGAACGAAATTCTATCGATTTTCTCATTGACTTTGTCTTCACTGCCTTGCTTTTCTTTCAAAAATCATTTCTGTTTCAACTTTCATTGCCAGCTTTTGACAAAAAGGAAATCCACAGTCGGTGAAGGTCACAAAACTAGGGCAAACAAATATGGAGAGATGTGACGAACAGAGATAAGACACAGACACAGACACAGACTTATAGAGACACAGACACAAAGACAGACACAAAGACAGACACATGGACAGAGACGCAAGCAGGCAGACCGACAGATAGACAGACAGGCATGCGAGCAGTTTGTCAGACATGTAGACAGAGTACTACACGTGTAGCCCGATAGAGGGCAAGAAGTAGATAACCATCGACAAGCAGAGATCCAAAGGCTAAAAGCGACGGAGAGAAAACAGCATTGAGAGAGAGAGAGAGAGAGAGAGAGAGAGAGAGAGAGAGACAGAGAGACAGAGAGACAGAGAGACCGAAAGAGACAGAGAGAGATGGACAGAGAATTGATGACATATACCTTCATATAAAAAAAAATGTCAACCGTAGCCCTCTTAGACACTTAGGTTACTTCAATCTTAAACGAATGGTCCAAAATCATGTTGTACCTCTACAGCTCTGCAATTCTGCAGAAGAAGAATATAATTATGGACGGAATTGACCTAATTGGCTAAAAGGGTTTTAAGATGATGAAGCCAGTTAATTTGATGCAGCACTGATGGAGAACACGGTTGGGTGTTTTCCTCTTTTTTTCTTCTTTTTTTTTTGGTGGGGGAGGGGGGGGGGGTGCGGAGCGGAGTGGGTCTACAAAGGCCCATTCCTTATCGAGCCACCGCTGCTTTACAGCTGGACTTTGAACTCGAAGCCATAAACTACACCACTGGCATGCACGTGCAGTTCTACGAAATTACAAGGATTTCCTTCCCTAACCCAAAAAGCAGTCAAGATTTAAAAGTGTAATAACTCTACTAAAATCCTGGAAGGACGATCTATAGCAGCAATTGTACCATGTGTACAATGTTAAATATTCGAATTCAACTATAACACTGTCTGTATGTCTGATGAGATTCTGTTTGTGTGATTGTATGTGTATGTTTGCTTTCTTGCTTGTTTGGTGGTACCACAAGAGCTATCTAAACAATATCAAGGTTGCAACAGCTAACAAAGTCTCAAAGTGGATCAAAATGAGCTGAACCCACGTGAAGAAATCTGCCTCTAAGAATACAATAACTAGCATCCCCTTTACATCTGCATGCTTTGTCGATCGCTTGGAGGACCGGGCGTGATTTTCAAAACTACAATCCAATTTGAAAATTTCATTAAAACGTTTCCACTCCAAACACCGTTGAAAGGGTTGTGAGAAATCGTCCTTCTGAATTGTTTAAACCAATCACTGTTTTTACAACTGCATGGCAGCTCGGATATTTCACTGCATTGTTAATCGCCATTAAAATATTTAGAGAAATCGTTCGCAGAATCTGCTTAAAGTAGTGAAGGTCGCACTTGGATGGAACAAAAAGCAGGGAGGTTATCAGAATTCCTAGTGCTGAGAACCGTTCACACGACCAAAAATGTTGCTGTGCGATATTAGGTTCCAACACACGAACAGAAGGTCCTCTCGACTCACTGTCAATATGTTTTTCAATCAACTAATCAATCAATCCGTCAGTCAACCAATCAGTCAAATCAATAATCTAGTGATCGATCATCGATCTACCCAACCTTCAATCAACCAACCAACCCAGACCTATTTACTCCCAAAACCTGACAAGAGAAGTGGTCAAGTCAAAAGATAGTAGTCTGATGACCAAAATTGTAAGCCAGTGGTTGCAAACACCAACATTAGCAACACAAACCAAATTAAGCAATTTGAAGCACATTTGAACAATCGCAGTCTGGACTCAAATTCAGGATTTATTTGCTTTGAAAGTCCTTTTAAAAAAAATAGTAATAAATTACTCCAAAATAGAAAGGGTAAACAGGTCTGTCAACCATATTGACTACAAGTCAGTCGGTAAAGCAATCACAGAAGAGCAGTCGTGTAGCTGTGCGCTTGACTGCGATCACCTCAGGCCCGTTACCTTAAAAGGAAATTAATATCTCTTAAGTAAACTTGGACCAATGCATTCAAGTCATCTGCGACACGACTGACAACTTTAGACGAAGACGCCGCATACTAGTCATGCACAAACAGTGTAACACTGCATATCCTCTATACTGACTACTTCTTCCACATCAAGCCAAAAACAAGTAACAGAAGAATCATTTCTTAAAAAAGAAAACCCCTACAAATGAGGAAAACCCGCCAGGTCCAATGGGAAAGCCCACACGTCAGGGCAGGAGAAAATCCTGACAAGTGCAAGAGGAAACCCACGATCCTAGCAACTGCTTCGATCAACGGTAATGCACAATGACACTAACTATCCGCTCCCATTCGGACTGGGATTCTCTTTCCTAATTGAAGCAGCAGCGGCTGAACGAATGACGATTTCTCTTGAACGAAGATGTGACACAGCTCGCTGGCCTAGCGGTTAGTGCAATTCACATTAAAGTATTGGTAGTCAAGGGTTTCATTCCCAGTCGGGACACATGACAAGTTAAAAAGTTGTCTTCGCAGGACAGCAATTAAAAGTTGCTTCAAGCCAGCCTAGCACTTCGGGGCCAACTTCGTGTTAGAACGTCGTTGCAAATATGATATCGTTTGGCGCGTGCAATTGGAAAAACACCGAATTTATTTCAAATCGCACGAAACGTTGTCGTCATGGCGGCAGAGATGCCGAACTTCTGCAAGGTAGCGTTAAGTGAACATTAAGGATTGCCTTAACATTTGTGAACATTTTTCGACACATGTATGGCCATTGCGGCAAATTTGACGAAGGAAATAAAGCAATATCCCTCTACCCATACTCAGTTGGCGAGAGCGAGAGCAGAGTAGGGCCGGTAGTATAAGTATACACTAGCACCATTCAATCACCATCACTAAAAAACGAAATGGCAAAGGGTAAAGACAAAGAACCGTTGTTTCACGCATAACACAGCGCTTAGAAGTAAAGGAGGAAAAAATAACAGGGATTCATCGTCTTCGATCGAATTTTCTTTCCTCTGCAAACTACAGCTTCCACAAAACGTCTCCAGCAATTTCGAACAAAAATGGCTTCTACTGTCCTCAATCCTCCTCTTATCATAAAATAAAAATAAAAGTGAGTTAAAGAGTCGTAATTATCATCATCTGCTTGTCGGGAAAAAAGAAGAACAACAACAACAACAAGAGCAAGAAGAACGAGAAAAAGACTGGAAGAAGAACAAAGAGAAGAACAAGTCGCGTAAGGCGAAATAACAACATTTAGTCAAGCTGTCGAACTCACAGAATGAAACTGAACGCACTGCATTTTTTTCACCAAGACCGCATACTCGTAGTTTCGTCAGTCCACCGCTCGTGGCAAAGGCAGTGAAATCGACAAGCCAGAATAGTGCGGTAATGGTCGCGCTGAGTAGGATAACACGCTTTTCTGTATCTCTATTCTTTTTAGCGTACTGAGTTTGTTTTTAATCCAAACATATCATATCTATATGTTTTTGGAATCAGGGACCGACAAGGAATAAGATGAAATTGTTTCTAAATCGATTTCGGACAATTAATTTTAATCATAATTTTCATATTTTTAATTTTCAGAGCTTGTTTGTAATCCAAATATAACATATGTATATGTTTTTGGAATCAGAAAATGACGAAGAATAAGATGAAATTGTTTTTGGATCGTTTAAAAAATATATAATTTTAATGACAAGTTTCCGATTTTTAATGACCAAATTCATTAATTATTTTTTAAGCCACCAAGCTGAAATGCAATACCAAAGTCCGGCCTTTGTCGAACATTGCTTTGCCAAAATTTCAATAAATTTGATTGAAAAATGAGAGTGTGACAGTGCCGCCTCAACTTTTACAAAAAGCCGGATATGACGTCATCAAAGACATTTATCAAACAAATCAAAAAAACGTCCGGGTATATCATTCCCAGGAACTCTCATGTCAAATTTCATAAAGATCGGTCCAGTAGTTTAGTCTGAATCGCTCTACACACACACAGACACACAGACACAGACACACACAGACACACACAGACACACACACACACACACACACACACACACACACACACACACACACACACACACACACACACACACACACACCACGACCCTCGTCTTGATTCCCCCTCTATGTTAAAACATTCATTCAAAACTTGACTAAATGTAAAAAGCATACGGCAAAAACAGTGGCGTGCACCAAAACACGAACGATTCAAAACGATTAAAAGATCAATGACGAGTATCAAGGGGAGCACAAAAACACAGGCCGCCCCTTGCAGAATTGCTCCCCTTGCTCACGCCATGTGATTAACTCCCTTTCCATACTGCAACTTCAATACAGCTAAGTAGCTCAATTCCCCACTCATTACAACGGCCACCCTTCAACTTTGCGCCAAAACCTGCCACTCATGCGGACAAGATAAAGAGGGGGAAGAATTACAAGGACCATCTACGTTTCAATCAATTTATAAAAATGCTTTCACGTGCTTTTTGTGTGCGGTCTTTGCGCTTTCTTTCATTTGTATGTTTGAACAGAATCGGCCATTCGGGTCTTAACTGTTGTTGTTCAAAAGTTCTAAGGCTGTATTAAGGTTCATTTGAAGAGGTTTTCTTTCTGCTGCTGCTTTTGTATAAAATTCAAAAACATTTCAAATGTATGCGTCTCTAATCTACTTTCCAACATTGTAAAGAAGAAAAACACTCCATTCTTTCTGCTCCCCCTCGTCACCCCCTACCTCCATTCACACAAAAAATTCTGTTCACTCTCGCCCCCCCCCCCCTCCCTTAACCCCACCACCCCCCACCCCACACCCCCCACCCCCCCCCCCCGAATCTTTTATATTTACGGATGGGGAAAACATTCTTTATATTCGACCCAAGGACTACTACTAAAGGACGTGCACAGCGTGATTCCTGACTTCGCTAGCGGAGGCCAGTTTTCTTCAGGCTCCGCAGTCCCCTTGTTCTATTTTTAGCCGCAATTCGGCGTAGGAGTTTGGAAGAACTTTTTTAAATGTAATACAATGGTTTTTTTTAACAAGTATACACTTTAGTCACATCGAAGATTGTTTTAGATATCACACTGAGAGTATTTATGTATTAGATTCTTCCCTAGCGAACATTTTAAATTCAGTTGAGGTGGTGCAAAGTACGCACTATGTTGCCTTGTCGCAAGGTTACAACCGGACAAGCGTGCATTGGCCTACCATGCTGGCGGCGATTCTGAGTTGAAAATTCTTGTTTACCAAGTGTTTTGCTGTTTCTGTGCCTTCAAAATGCCTAATAAGTGTGGTGTGGTGAACTGCAAAGGAAATTACAACGAGAAGAATAAGTGCCGTGTGTTTAGACTGCCAAGAGACGAGTCTGAGAGACAGACTGAAGTGGCTGGTTGTGCTCCCTCCACGCGAACATTTTGTTTTAGACCCAGCGAAGTTCTTCATCTGTGAAAAACATTGGGGACTCAATCCTCCTATGGTAGCATTGCCTGGTGGTGCCACACGGCCTGCGATCCCTCCTTGTGTTTTTAATGTGCCGACATCGTGCCTGCCCACGCCCAAACCTTCACCTCGTCCGGCGAAAGACGAAAACAAACAATTGAGGCACTTTCTTCAAAAGGATACCATCTCTTCACTGGCCTCATTCAATCCCGAGAAAGACTTGCAGAAACAGCACAAGAATGTGATAATTTCAAGATCAAGTGACAGGTTCGTTTGTGTTTTCATGTCAGAAAACTTTCATGAATCTCATACTTCCGTCATTGTTGACAACATAGCGACTCTGTGCTCTCCTTTGACCCTGAGTGCTTTCAAAAATGGTATCAGTGTGCCACTGGGCAAGATCCTGAATCCAAACAATGGTCTCAGCTCCTATTCCCAGTTCCATGAAGCTGTGCGCATCTCAGTCAACTATGACATCCCCTTGGACCAGGTGCTGAAAAAGATGGTGACACTTCTACAAGGTCAGTCTTCAGAATGTTCAGATAACAAAAAGGAGAAAAAGTTGGATTTCTTGACGCGCCAGTTGCAGCTCTTGACAGAAAAACAGTTTTCGATGAATGACTATTGTTTTGCCATTGAGTCTTTCCCCCAGTGCAGTTACGAACAGTTGAGGGAGTATTTGGTCCTGCCAAGTAAGCGCAAGCTACAATCGATTGTTGCATCTGTTGATCAAGATGAAGTACTGAGAAAAACTTTTGAGAAAGTGCATAGCCATAAGCCTCAGCAACGGAATGTTTTTCTTTTGGTTGACGAAGTGAAGATTAGGCCGACTGTTGCGTTTTCTGGCGGGGTGCTGAGTGGTATGGCCAAAAACAATCCAGACTGCAGAGCAACTGCCATGCTGTGTGTTATGATGAAGTCGTTGCACAAAGGACCCAGTGTAATGATTTCTGTGACACCTGTGCACAAGCTGACAGCAGCATTCCAGTTTGAGATTGTAAAGGAAGCGGCAGCTGCTGTTGAGAGGTCAGGTGGGTGTGTGATAGGTTCCATCACGGACAATCACAAGGTGAACCAGCAGTATTGTAAGCTGTTTGACCGTACCGGTGACACTGATAGTCTTTGCCACAGCCAAGCATCCACGTGACAATGGGCGTGTCTGGTTTCTCCTGTTTGACACTGTCCATCTACTGAAATGTATCAGGAACAATTGGATCAGTGAGAAGTGCCAAAAGATAAGCTTTGACAACCGATCAGTGGCGTCTTTCACAGATGTCACGCAACTGTATGAAGCCGAGAAAGACAGCGTTCTCAAGATGACATCCCTCACTCAAGCTGCTGTCAACCCTTCAAAACTTCAGCTACAGAATGTGAAACATGTACTGAGAGTTTTCAACGACAAAGTTGTTGCTGCATTGACACTGCAAGGCTGCCATGAGACTGCCACTTTCATCCAAACTGTCGTCAACTGGTGGAACACAGTCAATGTGTCTGGGAAAGGGCAGGACCGGCGCCTCAACGATCCCCATCGAGCTGTTCAAGAACCAGGGTCTACAAGTCTGGATACATTCCTGGGAGTTTTCCAGGGGGCTGACTCGGGGCATGGAGCAACACGCATCCAGTGCCTTACCCATGACACCAAGAAGGCACTAGTGCAGACCATGCAGGGTCTAGCGGCTGTCTGCAAATATTTGTTGACATCTGAACATTTTGAATATGTCCTTCTGCGGGAAATCCAAAGTGACCGACTTGAGGGGGAGTTCTCCGTGTACAGGCAATCCACTGGCGCAAACTCCTTCATGACCACAGGGGACGTCTTCTATGCTTGCAAGAAACGCCTTGCCAGACATGCCGCCACGTACCTCAAGTCAATTGAACTGCAGCCCGAGCCAAAGGAGCACACCTGTCTGGGCCCTGTCATGCTAGAAGATGCAGCCTCCATTGATAAATACACTGCAGAAGTGACACTGACTGTCAATGAGGAGAGCAGTGCTGCGTATGTGGCCGGGTGGCTGGAAAGCAAGTGTGGGGGTGACCTGGCATTCAGTGATGAAGAACCACTTGTGACCAGTGAAGTCAAAGACTTTGTTGAGACTGTCTCCAGAGGCTCCCTGACCATTCCCCATGTGTCGACGTTTGAACTTGTGCGGCTTGGACTGTGTTTTGTCAAGAAGGCGCGTCACCGTGCTTGCTGCCGCAAAAGACTGGGCAGTATTCTTCTAACAGTCGCCAACTTTAACAGCATTGACATTAACTGTTCGAAAGTCTACACGCACTTGTCGAATGTGCTGCTGCATGGGATCCAGAATCTGGAGAAAGACCATCAGAAGAATGCCGTGCTGCTTCAGACATCAGTGAAAAAGGCCCGGTTGGCAGATTGAATGCTGCAGTCAGGTCTTCTTCTTCTTCTTCTTCTTCTTCTTCTTCTTCTTCTTCTTCTTCTTCTTCTTCTTCTTCTTCTTCTTCTTCTTCTTCTTCTTCTTCTTCTTCTTCTTCTTCTTCTTCTTCTTCTTCTTCTTCTTCTTCTTCTTCTTCTTCTTCTTCTTCTTCTTCTTCTTCTTCTTCTTCTTCTTCTTCTTCTTCTTCTTCTTCTTCTTCTTCTTCTTCTTCTTCTTCTTCTTCTTCTTCTTCTTCTTCTTCTTCTTCTTCTTCTTCTTCTTCTTCTTCTTCTTCTTCTTCTTCTTCTTCTTCTTCTTCTTCTTCTTCTTCTTCTTCTTCTTCTTCTTCTTCTTCTTCTTCTTCTTCTTCTTCTTCTTCTTCTTCTTCTTCTTCTTCTTCTTCTTCTTCTTCTTCTTCTTCTTCTTCTTCTTCTTCTTCTTCTTCTTCTTCTTCTTCTTCTTCTTCTTCTTCTTCTTCTTCTTCTTCTTCTTCTTCTTCTTCTTCTTCTTCTTCTTCTTCTTCTTCTTCTTCTTCTTCTTCTTCTTCTTCTTCTTCTTCTTCTTCTTCTTCTTCTTCTTCTTCTTCTTCTTCTTCTTCTTCTTCTTCTTCTTCTTCTTCTTCTTCTTCTTCTTCTTCTTCTTCTTCTTCTTCTTCTTCTTCTTCTTCTTCTTCTTCTTCTTCTTCTTCTTCTTCTTCTTCTTCTTCTTCTTCTTCTTCTTCTTCTTCTTCTTCTTCTTCTTCTTCTTCTTCTTCTTCTTCTTCTTCTTCTTCTTCTTCTTCTTCTTCTTCTTCTTCTTCTTCTTCTTCTTCTTCTTCTTCTTCTTCTTCTTCTTCTTCTTCTTCTTCTTCTTCTTCTTCTTCTTCTTCTTCTTCTTCTTCTTCTTCTTCTTCTTCTTCTTCTTCTTCTTCTTCTTCTTCTTCTTCTTCTTCTTCTTCTTCTTCTTCTTCTTCTTCTTCTTCTTCTTCTTCTTCTTCTTCTTCTTCTTCTTCTTCTTCTTCTTCTTCTTCTTCTTCTTCTTCTTCTTCTTCTTCTTCTTCTTCTTCTTCTTCTTCTTCTTCTTCTTCTTCTTCTTCTTCTTCTTCTTCTTCTTCTTCTTCTTCTTCTTCTTCTTCTTCTTCTTCTTCTTCTTCTTCTTCTTCTTCTTCTTCTTCTTCTTCTTCTTCTTCTTCTTCTTCTTCTTCTTCTTCTTCTTCTTCTTCTTCTTCTTCTTCTTCTTCTTCTTCTTCTTCTTCTTCTTCTTCTTCTTCTTCTTCTTCTTCTTCTTCTTCTTCTTCTTCTTCTTCTTCTTCTTCTTCTTCTTCTTCTTCTTCTTCTTCTTCTTCTTCTTCTTCTTCTTCTTCTTCTTCTTCTTCTTCTTCTTCTTCTTCTTCTTCTTCTTCTTCTTCTTCTTCTTCTTCTTCTTCTTCTTCTTCTTCTTCTTCTTCTTCTTCTTCTTCTTCTTCTTCTTCTTCTTCTTCTTCTTCTTCTTCTTCTTCTTCTTCTTCTTCTTCTTCTTCTTCTTCTTCTTCTTCTTCTTCTTCTTCTTCTTCTTCTTCTTCTTCTTCTTCTTCTTCTTCTTCTTCTTCTTCTTCTTCTTCTTCTTCTTCTTCTTCTTCTTCTTCTTCTTCTTCTTCTTCTTCTTCTTCTTCTTCTTCTTCTTCTTCTTCTTCTTCTTCTTCTTCTTCTTCTTCTTCTTCTTCTTCTTCTTCTTCTTCTTCTTCTTCTTCTTCTTCTTCTTCTTCTTCTTCTTCTTCTTCTTCTTCTTCTTCTTCTTCTTCTTCTTCTTCTTCTTCTTCTTCTTCTTCTTCTTCTTCTTCTTCTTCTTCTTCTTCTTCTTCTTCTTCTTCTTCTTCTTCTTCTTCTTCTTCTTCTTCTTCTTCTTCTTCTTCTTGTTCCTGGGCTTGAGTTCCCAGGGTCATCCCTTTTCGGGGATGAGAATTGTGCGTGTATGGCCGTTTGTTTTTCCCTGCCGCATGGGCAGCCATACTCCGACTTCGAGTGATTAAGAGATTTTTTTATGAATACAGATAGATTACAGGGCTTGAAGGCAGAAAACAGTGCAGATAAAAAGCAAGACAAGAGACAGAAGATGAGAAACAAGGAGAAAGGATAGACAGTGGGAACATTGTTGCCCTGTGTTGCCAGCCAGGGGGTAGCCTATTTCAATCCGCGGGCTACCCTCGCGGTAGTCGTTGTTTACAAAAATGTCTAACCAAAATCTCTGAAAATATGTAATTAACTCATTGTTCAACTTTTGTAGAGCAAATGTGATTCAGAACTTTAAAAACTATTATTTATTAATCATGTCGAGTGATCACAGCTCTACTATTACTAGTCTTGTACAGTAGGGTACAATGCTGTCAGTCCGAGTAAATGTGGTATTTCAAAGCCTAAACATGCCTACATTTTTAAAAATATATCTATATCTAGGCTTCAGGCAATTTGTGTTGCACCTAAGGACTCAATTTTAATGATTGTGTTAGGTAGAAAGTGGTAGTTAGCAAACGAAGCGATGGCCTCCGCTAGCGAAGTCAGGAATCACGCTGTGCACGTCCTTTAGTAGTAGTCCTTGATTCGACCAAAACAACAAATCGGCAAACAAAGCCTTAAAATCCTGTTACGGAAGATTTGTGCAGTTCTCAGCTTTTAAGCGTCGTCCATTTCCCCTCACGGTCAATTGGACCAGAATAGAAAAGCCTAAAATTCTGATTGTATCTCCGACAATTCTGTTAGCTCTTTCGCTCACTCTCCCAAACCGGCGCAACAACAAAAACTTTTTCGGAAATCGATCTCTCTCCCCAAATTTAAAAACAAATGTCACAGGCAAACAAGAAAATTACTCTTTTTGGTGCAATCCTTTCAAATCAAAACAGCGCCGATCAAAAAAAGAATTGGAATTTTACGAAATAGGAGGCCAAGGGTTTCAGGTTACCGGGGGTAGCCAGAGCAAGTTAATCCGATATCTGGCAGTTGGCTGACAACCATTACCCCGAAAAACGGATTGCTGGGCTGCTCTCACTTTCCATTATAACATCAACAGTAGGGCATGCGCTCGCAGGCACCAACTCACAAGCGGAAGAGCACATGTCTGCAAAGTCAAATGCGTACATGCGTAAACACAAGCTCATATACACGCACGAACGAACGAACGCACGCACGCACGCAAAAACACCCCTGCGCATACACACACACACACACACACACACACACACACACACACACACACACACACACACACACACACACACACACATGTGCACCGACAAAAATGCATGCCTTCACTGCGTCTTTCTGTCGTTTTGAAGTCCTTGCAGCATCTGAGACTTCTCTTCATTGTAAACATTGACTGTACATCCAATGCCAAACAATCCGTGTCTTTTGTCTGTGGTCAATGCTTCTGATTTCAGACAACATATTCAAAAATCAGAGACAAATTATGTGTTGGGGAAATCAAAACCTTATTCTCTTCCATTGACCTGCTTGACTTTTTTTCTTCAGAGACATGGATATGTTCCACTGGCATCCTTTTGACGAGTTCACATTCATACCCAGCGAGGAGTTTAAAAACAAGCAAACAAATACATTCGTGTGAGTACTGTTGTTAGTTTAGCATTGTTTTTACATTTAGTCAAGTTTTGACTAAATGTTTTTGTAGTTGTTGTTGTTGTTGTTGTTTTTTCCTTTTATTGTTACATGTTTGTCTACCATAATTTACCATTATTATTTTGACATTATTCCAAACTTGTTATATTAAAATCGTCCGCCAAATTTCATTTGCATTTAAGAGTACGCTCATAAGCTTAGCTTGTTGTGCTCCATGTTCCTAATTTCATGTATGCGGCAATAGTACCAAAGACATTTATTGAATTGAATAAACTTGTTTAAACCAACAAATACATTCACGAAGAATCCAACCAACAAATAAATCACTTGTATCACGACAAGCTGATAGAGCCACTTGTTAGTTGTTTCTTGTTCACAAAAGCACTAATCAAAAAATTGCTCCAGGGGCTTGCAACGTAGTACAATATATGACCTTACTGGGAGAATGCAAGTTTCCAGTACAAAGGACTTAACATTTCTTACATACTGCTTGACTAAAATCTTTACAAAAATTGACTATATTCTATACAAGAAACACTTAACAAGGGTAAAAGGAGAAACAGAATCCGTTAGTCGCCTCTTACGACATGCTGGGGAGCATCGAGTAAATTCTTCCCCCTAACCCGCGGGGGGCCTGCAGATAGTACTGTTATCAGACAAGAAACCTCCAAATACAATAGCGTTGCTATTACTTTGATGAATCAATAGTGAAACTACCTGGTCGACATTTTATACTACCAAGGAGTGCGGAGAGTAATTTCTCTGAATGCAGAATGCCAGAACCGTTTATGGGTTCATTCGCCGTTGATGGCTGTTTTTTCTTTCTTTATTTGGTGTTTAACGTCGTTTTCAACCGTTCAAGGTTATATCGCGACGGGCAACGGGGGGGAAAACATGGGATAGAGCCACTTGTTAATTGTTTCTTGTTCACAAAAGCACTAATCAAACAATTGCTCCAGGGGCTTGCAACGTAGTACAATATATGACCTTACTGGGAGAATGCAAGTTTCCAGTACAAAGGACTTAGTTGATGGCTGTGAAATGTTGTAATTATAGACACAAAACGTCAAATTGTGTCATTATGATCAATGTAAAAAGTTAACCCGGACATTTTATAATATTATTTTTCAATATCACGCAAGAAATCTCACACTCGCACAGCGTTCGTCACAAGCAAGATTGCGTGGAGAGTGATCAATGGGCAAAACTCCATTCGCTTTCAGCTCCCTTTCTCCCAAAACTCTAACGCCGCTGCATCCTGCCGATTTCATCCGGCAAATTGGGTCCCCTTGCTGCGCCCATCTGTGAAGACCCAGTCACAGGGAGCAGGGGACCCTAGCAAGTTGCTTGAAAAGGAAATAGCTGTAAAACTCGTAATTCCTGCCCCGGCCTGCCCAGGGGCCCTCCATCTCACCCTGTTGAATCGGCTGCGAAAGATTTAAGCTGCTACCAATATGGTGGAGTAATTCGAACGGAGATGGTTTAGTTTTTTCCCCAATTAATTTCATTTTGAGAACCTTTCCAATTCTTTTTGTTCTGGAAGTCTCTTTAATGACTTCTGTCATCATGATTGAAAGAGTGAATTTGTTATTGTAAGGGTAACGTAATATAATCATGCGCTTAAATGTTTGCCCTGAACTTTTTTTTTTCTTAGATGGCTTCGTCTTCAAATTTTGTAAAAACGAGCTGAGTTGACCGCCTGCCGCCGAATCCGTGGGCAGTTTGAAGCCGGATAAATATTTTTGTCGTTATGAATTGAATAATATATATTTACACATTTACTCAAAAAATAACCGCAAGGACCATACAGTACTTTTACATCAATTAGAGGCTAAACTGATTAACAGCGCACATTTTGGTGAAGAATGGATAGTTTCTTTAGGGGGAGATCGGCCGTACATATAACAGAAGGCATGAAACCTCTCGAAGGGAGCTTAATGGATCGCAACCGGTTGAAGGCGCTTTAATTCTGCCGCAGCCGATTCAACGGGGTGTATCTACCAGAGGCCCAGACAGTAAACACATCAGACAGGATTGATTTTTGCTCTTTTCTCCCTCAAAAACTCCCGGTCCCCTCCTTTCGCTTCCTCGCTCGCTCAGAAAATAAAGTAAGCTTGGCAAAATTCGAATTTAAATCATCCTTTTTGCCTTCTTTTTGTCCAATTCCTCCCCTTCCCCCTCCCCTCACTCGCTGCGGCGAAATTTGCTTATGACAACCAGGGGAGAAAATTGGCAAAAGCTGTGTTCCTGGCCAGGAATTGTCGTAGCGTACAAAGAGCTCCGTTTAATAGTGGAACGTTGGAGAAAACGGCCATGACAAATGGGAAATAAGGGAGACGGAATTTCTCGCCAAATTACACTCGGTGACCGGCTAAAATGACATCAGGGAAAACTTTGTACACAGCCTCAACGGCCTCTCCCCGGTGTATATGTTTACTTTGATTAAAATTCTAAATTTGGGATAAACAGGGTGGAAAAGGGGTGGGGCGAGGGGGGAAGGTGGGTAAGGGAAGTCATGGATAGGAAGAGACAAAGGTCAAGAGAACATAGTTCAGAATATCTGGCAATAAATGACAGAGACCGAGAGAAAAAGGCACGGAGAGAAAGAGGCGGGGAAAGAGAGAGAGAAGAGACAGAGCGACAAATAAAGGAAGTCTGATTTCACATCGTAATGTTTCTGTAGCAAGCGTAAAATAGTTGCTAATGGTCTGTGCTATCTTTTCTCATTATTTTGTCCACTCAACTCGTCAACAAAAAAACCGAACCACTAAGAAAAAAGTGTGGACTCATAATACTATGCGACGAAAAAATTAATGCCCTTGAAGACAAAAACTGAAATGAAGATCGATATAAAGACAAAGTAATCTGACTGCACTCGCTGAAGAAACATCTTCACTGAAAGGACACAAAAGTACAATTCTTTCGATAAAAGGTTTGTGTTGTCTTTTGTACAACAATTGGTTTGTGGTCTAGCTTTTATACCCCTTTTCCATCGTCATGTATCCTTCTTCTTTGTGCTCCCCTCGTTCTTATTTGCCCTCTTCTATCTTTCTTCTTCTTCTTCTCATCTCGACAAAGACCAAAGTAGTTTAGCACGCGCAGACAGATTTACACCATGTAAGTACGGATATAGCTACTCTGTCGACAAGCAGACATATACATCACCAGTTACTTTTACAATTCTTTCCTTTAACGAGACGGAACACCATCTCTTACGTTTCCCTTTCGATGACCTAAAAAACAGAGAGTGGATTAGTGCATAAATTGGATCTGCTCCTGTGTAAATGGACATCGGACGTTTGGTGTAATGGAGTTAGGGAAATCAGTAGAAGTCCTTTGGATGCTGATTGTCAACGTGGTTGTCTTGAGGATGGTAATGCTGAGCACACCAAGCCCTTGTCATAGTCATTTCCATTCATTAACTGCAGCGGTAGCAGTAATGTAACAAAGACATTGGCGCCCTCGTCGTTTTGCCTATGATGATAACTGGGCAGATGATTTTGATATTCAATCAATCAATCAATGAGGCTTATATCGCGCATATTCCGTGGGTACAGTTCTAGGCGCTCAGCAGTGATGCCGTGTGAGATGAAATTTTATACGGCCAGTAATTGCAGCCATTTCGGCGCATATTTACCTTTCACGGCCTATTATTCCAAGTCACACGGGTATAGGTAGACAATTATTAACTGTGCCAAAGCAATTTTGCCAGGAAAGACCCTTTTGTCAATCGTGGGATCTTTAACGTGCACACCCAATGTAGTGTACACAGGGGGGGGGGAGTTCGGACACCGAAGAGAGTCTGCACACAAAGTTGACTCTGAAATAAATTTCCGCCGAACCTGGGATCGAACTCACGCTGACAGCGGCCAACTGAATACAAATCCAGCGCGCTACCAACTGAGCTATATCCCCAACGGTGGGAGTGCTGCTGCTGCTGATGATGATGATGTGTGTGGTGGTGGCGGGGACGACGACGATGATAATGTAGGTGTCAGCTTGAGACAACTAGCCTACGTGGTTGCTGATAGGTCAAAGTGCTACGCTAACAATAACAGTCACTGCAGGGCTCTCTCTCTCTCTCTCTCTCTCTCTCTCTCTCTCTCTCTCTCTCTCTCTCTCTCTCTCTCTCTCTCCAGGCCCTCCTAATGATCCATCAATCCTTTGCTAATCCTGATCCACAGATGGTGTACACAAAACAGGACACTCCAAAGTGACCAGGTGTGACGTCATGATAACTAAGCCTGACCACCTGTCCAGCTATTTTTGACCCTTACCTTAAATGAATTGGTTTGTATTACAATAAAAGGTATTGGTCATGTTAGGACTGGACTCATCTATGCGTTCACAAGTGAACATTGACGTCACCAACAAATCAAGTTAGCCCTCATTGTCTGAAAGGTCGTTAAGCATCTAATGTCTAACTATACCATATTGACCTGACAGCACTGGTTTCACACTGAAAACAACCAAATTAAATGCAATGACAACGTCTCCGCCGCCGCCGACGACGACCAATCCACTATAGTCCATGCCAAAGATAAATACAAAAAAAGCCTTGGGAGAGATATCGACCAATCGAGGTTAAATCGGGGATCAACTCTAAGCCCCAAGAAGTACCTTTCCCGAAACAAATAACACCTGAGCCTAAACTAAAACTGGAAGAAAAATAAGAAATCATAACTTCTAAGTCTAAACAAGAGAAAAGGGCCAACAAACAACTAAACAAGTCGCGTAAGGCGAAATTACTACATTTAGTCAAGCTGTGGAACTCACAGAATGAAACTGAACGCACTGCATTTTTTCACAATGACCGTAGTCCGCCGCTTGTGCAAAACGGAGTGAAACTGACGAGCCTGTTTAGCGCGGTAGTGGTTTCGCTGTGCTGCATAGCACGCTTTTCTGTGCCTCTCTTCGTTTTAACTTTCTGAGCGTGTTTTTAATCCAAACATATCATATCTATATGTTTTTTGGGAATCAGGAACCGACACGGAATAAGATGAAATTGTTTTCAAATCGATTTCGGAAATTTAATTTTAATCATAATTTTTATATATTTAATTTTCAGAGCTTGTTTTTAATCCAAATATAACATATTTATATGTTTTTGGAATCAGAAAATGATGAAGAATAAGATGAACGTAATTTTGGATCATTTTATAAAAAAAATTAATTACAATTTTCAGATTGTTAATGACCAAAGTCATTAATTAATTTTTAAGCCTCTATGCTGAAATGCTGCTTTTATGCAATACCAATGTCCGGCCTTCGTCGAAGATTGCTTGGCCAAAATTTCAATCAATTTTATAAAATAAAAAAATGAGGGTGTGACAGTGCCGCCTCAACTTTTACAAAAAGCCGGATATGACGTCATCAAAGACATTTATCGAAAAAATGAAAAAAATGTCTGGGGATATCATGCCCAGGAACTCTCATGTAAAATTTCATAAAGATCGGTCCAGTAGTTTACTCTGAATCGCTCTACACACACACACACACATACACACATACACACATACACCACGACCCTCGTTTCGATTCCCCCTCTATGTTAAAACATTAAGTCAAAACTTGACTAAATGTAAAAAGAAATGAACCAAGAGCTAGGGAATCAATTTTGTACGAAAAGCGGTACCTTTCCCGATACGAGCGAAGGTACACAATTTAACAAGACACTGAAATTGCGCTCGTAAATAAAATGGTAGAATCCTGCATCCAAAACTCCTGAAGTCAGCACTTCTACCAAATACTTTTAAACAAAGTCCCCGCGCTAGCAGTCTCAAACCTTTACAGTGTCTGACTCCAAGCCAATAGCACCAGCAGTCACACACAACAAATAGATATCTCCGACAAGGACAAATAGGTCAACAGTACAGAGCACTACAGAAGGGCAGCCCTTATTAGAGCAGCCCTAATTCACTGCTAGAATAGTTAAGACTAACAAAAATACACGTCAAACAAATATATATTCTAAAATGAAAATATCAAATCAGTGCAGTTTACTAACCACCGGGCACTAAAACTGTCATCCCCTCAGAAAAATACACGTGAAACGAATGTGGGCCTACCGTTTAACATTTTTACATGAATATAATTAATCAGTGTAGTGTATTACACAACGGCAGCCCAAATTCGACGCTTAGAGTGTCATCCCCTAACAAAAATGTACGAGCTTACTCCTCTTTTCCCCTTTTCCCGCCGTAAGCTAAGACATGATCGGACTGGATGAAAAATGCATACGATCACAAATGCGGCTCGCGTCATCTAATCCCCGGTTTGACGTCAAAATCAATGACGTCTCGGCATGTCGACACTTCCTGGCGGATCCTCTTCATGGGCCAAGCATTTTCCTGCGGAGCTTAGAAGCGAGTAGAATGTCATGGTAAAAACATGGTTGACTGTTTTGTGGTGAGAAGTTATGTCGTGAATGGGGTTGACAGGGACGCAGGTACGGTCGAGTATGACACGTGCACGTTGGCTATGTAAATCTGCACGTGCGCTAGGCATGACTCTCCCTCTCTCTCTGTCTCTCTCTGTCTCTCTCTGTCTCTGTCTCTCTGTCTCTCTCTGTCTCTGTCTCTCTCTCTCTCTCTCTCTCTCTCTCACACACACACACACACTTACAGACAGACGACACACGAGCACACACACATACGCACGCACGTACGCACGCGCACGCACGCACGCACGCACGCACACACACACACACACACACACACACACACACACACACACACACACACACACACACACACACACAAACAAAGCCAGTTTTACAGCTGTGACGTGAATAGATTGTGTTAACGCGGAACGCACCTGGCCAGACAATTTGTGTTGTTTTGCATTTGTCTTGCATTGATCAAAATAATGCAAATGTTGCTGTTGATATACAAACGAAACTTGATAAGACAGAACCGGTAATCACGTTACGGTAACATCTACCTTCCTCAACAACATGAAATCAATTCCCCATACAGTTTTACCCCTGAATCCATCCTAAACCCGACGCACACAATTGCCATGCACAGTAACAAAACTGTCTCCTCGACAGCCTTTTTTTTCTGGGGAGCGTCGGGGGTTTGAGTACAAGTGCATAACCAAACCACCGATATTCCCAAATGGTCGCATTAACCAAATTGCTCTCTTTATTCATATCAAGATTTAGTATATATATCATATTTTGTTATAGTAATTACTCGCATACATAAAGGTCCTCTTTCGACAAGATTTAGATTTGTTTTACTCCGTGCACGGCACAACAAGCCATTCACGCTTTACCTCATCTCTACACAACATCCCGCAAGGTTAGCAAGATGCACTAGACATGTGCAGCGAGAAAAACGACAAATGACAAATTGCACAACAGCTTATCACAATTCGCGCAGCCGTGGCTGTCTTCGATTGCACAGACTGATGTCTTGCCATACGTCACTCTGATCACCGCAGACCTAGGAATGAGGTCCTGATCCTCCCGTTTTCCTCCCAAAAGTGATTCGTAAGTTTCTCTGAGGGGCAGGGGGGGGGACATCAAGGGAAAAGGAAGGGGGGGGGGGGGCAGACAAATAGAAGGGGATGGGTTGAAGTGAGAAAGAGAAATAGAGATGGAAAAAGATAGGGGGGGGGGGGGGGGGCGGGAGACAGAAAGATAGGAAACGACGGTGGGGTGAAGTTTGGGAATGGAAAGAGAAAGACAGAGAGCTATTGGAGGAAGATAAAGATGGATAGAGAGCAAGACAGAGAGGGAGAGATAGGCGGAGACACATAACGGAAGACAAAAACAGACCCTCAAACAAAAACAAAAAATTCCCAGGGCATCCAAATAGGCTGTATACATGCATTGAAGGATCTTACTGCTGTCAAAGACAAATGGAGCGGTTCGCAAAAAAGCTGTCCTGATGTCTAGGCTGTGTCCGCGGAATTGCCTTGCACTGTCTGCCGGATGCCACGATATGGTGCACGAGGGAATCGTGCCAAGATTGCTTGCAGTAACAGTTATTCCAGTGAAAGTGTTTTCATCAAGGAAAGGGTGTTGACAACTATTGTTATTGTTTTGTTTTGTTGTTGAAAATGTTGTCTTTGCGTTTTGTGCGTGTTTGTGTTTGTGGTGTTTGGTGTGTGTGTGTGTGTGTGTGTGTGTGTGTGTGTGTGTGTGTGTGTGTGTGTGTGTGTGTGTGTGTGTCGTTTATTTGAAGTTTGTTGTTGTTTTGTTCTTTGTTGCTGGGTCTTTTTATTGTTTGTTTATTCGATTGTTTGTTTTTGGAAGGTAGGTAAAACTCTCAATCATCGTTAGTTAAAAATGCAGCGTTTCAATAGTGTTATTATTTAAGTTATTGAGACATCCCAGTGCACTAAGGGATTTATAGAGCAAATCGAGAAAATTCATTATTGAACGAAGCGCATAGCGCTGAGTTCAATAATTATTTTCGAGATTTGCTCTATAAATCCCTTAGTGCACTGGGATTGTTTCAATAACGATATTGTCGGTACCGCCAGAGAAAAAAGAAGATACAACACGCACATTTTGCTACGCGCATTTGAATAGGCATAACTGTGTGGTCAGGTCGTATAGAAGATCTACTTTTTTGTGGGCTGTCTCGTGTGTCGTGCTTTCATCACACGCAAACTCTTGTTTTAATTTCTGTTGGTAATTCCAGTGTAGCGTTAAGCTAAACAGTGATGATCTTTCTCTCATTTGAACTCGGAGAAAGGACTGTGCTTTCAGTTATTTGCGGTTCGAAACCTTCATCGAGCTACGACAGAATGACTGTTGGGCGCAAAGTAAGAATCCGGGGCAGAGTTGGAATAAACGGGATTTCCCGAAACCTCATTTGATTTCCAACAAAGCGCCGCATTTCCGGAAACGAGTTGCCTCGTTCTAGAAATGGCAACCCTTCAACTGGCACAAAACAGTATACCCTTTTCACAGGTCATGAATAAGGTATATGAAAAAGAATGGTCTTATACAGGGGAAGTCTTGAATTGGGAGGGGGGGG
>NC_090246.1:56833676-56853676 GCF_037325665.1 Littorina saxatilis | reverse complement strand
TGTTGCAGTCCAGCGTCCACTGATGGACGTACAGTGGTGCCTGCAATGCCAGGTCCCTCCGATGAGAAGACAACTCCCATGGGAGGACACCTTCTGCTGTCCTTTTTGTCTAATAACGTGACCAAAATATACCTGCCGTTGTCCGTTTGTCTGATCACTTGACCTGATAATGTCTGCCCCAAGAGGACACCTGTTGCCCATGTGTCTATTTACTTAACCAAAGTATACCTGCTGCGAGAGGACACCGACAAAGCAGGGACACATTTGCATGGTCCCCGGGGTGTCCTCTCATAGCAGGTACTACTGTAGTTCTGAGGTCTTTTAGCGGCTGGACTGTCCCTGTTGTTCTGCCCATCAGTCCACTTAGCGCTTCCCGGTCCAGCCTTCGCCTTCCATTTATCGTATCCCTCTGTCTTTCTTTCTTTCCCACGTGAACTTTTAATCCCGCGGTAATTCGATTGGCCTGAATACTCGTCGCCCAGGGACCTACTTGTGCACGACAAAGAAAAGTATTTTTTACTTCTTTCTCTTAGTGAAGTCTAAGAAGTGTTAACTACGGACATTACTGCCGCCCGTTTTTATTTGTAGTGGTATGTATGGTCTTTCGTTTAGCTACAAACTAAAACACAAAAACAACACAAAACAAAATAATAATAATAATAATAATTGAGGAACTTTCCCGAGAGGTTATCGCGCACTCGTACTGACAGCTATTCCTCAAGTACAGATCAAAAGCATTTTGAATGGTGGTTATAAATACAAATAATGTGACACACTATTCAAGTCAATGTCTCAAGAGCGAACGTAGTCAGTTTTGTTATTTTTGACGCTATTTTCTTTGTGGAAACTTTTTGAATGAAGAGTTCCCGCTTACTCAAGTATGCTGTTTCTACGTCTATTTATATCTGGCAGTGTTCATGGTGCGACATCATGTAATCTGACCAGACTGTCTCTGAACGTTCGCTCTTGAGACATTGACTTGAATAGTGTCTTACATTATTTGTATTTATAACCAAACAAGAAGGGTTAGACGTCATCCGTTAGAAGCTCCTACCGTAGCATGACCGTTGAGCTCAACTCTGCCAAAGCGACCATCAAAAGACGGAACAAGCAGTCAAAGAAAAAGGGTTAGTCATCATCCGTCAAGTCTCAGATGTTCAGTTCCAAGGCAATACTGCCATCGATCACCGCTCTGCCAAAGCGACCAGCAAGACATCGCCCAAACCAAACGTTGATCAATGCCGATGACGCAAGTTCCAACACGCAAAACTAATGACTCACGACACGGCAAGTAGCGGGGGATCGAACAATCTATATACGCCGCGGCCTGATCCGCCAGACCACTATCTCCCCAAGCCCCGCAGCGGGATGAGGGCGGTAGTAAAGAACATCCGATTATGTTCCTGCCTGATGCTCTAATGTCCAGGCTTAGTCTACGTCTGACCGGAATTCTCTGCCCGATACGGCTTAGCCAATAACGCCTTTACGATGTGTTCACATAGACGATTTGCTATCGACTTTCGACGGACTACCTGTGAACATCTTGTCGGTTCATTTCGCTCGACAGTCGTCGCCATTTGAGCAGTTTTACGTATGAACTGTTCACCAGGACGATTTTCTATTGACTTTTGGCAGACCTCTGAACGATTTTTTTCGGTATAACAACGCTGGAAAGTCGTATTGGGACCAGTTTAAGTGGTGCGACGATTTTCAACTGACTTCTCCGGTCTTTTTGGCCAAGAGTCATTGCAAAGCGAGCCACTAGAAGATCGCGCAATTCACTAAATATAGCCTCCAGCCACAGAGTGCCTCAGGAAAAGTCGCCGCAAAATCGACGGAGATTGAAAGAGTCAACAAAGAGTTGGTCGTGTGTCGTGTGTCGGATGAAAATCGTCGGATTACTGAAACTGGCAGCTTTTGTTTCGTCAGCTTTTAACAGACTTCTCGCTGACCAAGTTGGCTCACAATTGTTTGCATATCATCCATGTGAACGGTACTTTAGCTGGTCTCATGTGACGCAGATCGCAGGAGATGACACATGAGTGATGTAGAGTCTGGGATAGTAATCATAACATCCCACGTGCACTGCAAAGTATAGGACACTCCCTGGAAGTGAAGTACTCTGTCTAGAATAATCAGATGGTTCGGGTCTTCTCCGACACAAATCACAGACACACTCCTGAAGGGTGATGCAGTTGGTAGGATCATGCTGATATCTCAGAGCGATATCCACTCCTTGCCCAGTGCACATGGCCGCATCAATAAACCGTTATAGTGCATAACAATAAAGTATACTGGGAAGGCAGTCAAGCAAACGCGGTAAGAATCCTCGAATAGTCTTTGCCGATACAGTTACAAAGGAAAGCTTTCACTATTAGCCAACACGATAACTTCTTGGGCGTAGCCTCGGCAACTCAGACAGTAAAGTTACTCGATTATGTATGATACGGATGATGGCTATACAGATTTGGTGGGTTTTCCAACTGATGCCAAGGATCAGGGTTTTGAGTGAAACAATCACGGCGGTACTCAAATCACATGTGGGTCCTTCTGTCATCTTGCTGAATAAAATGCGGATAATATCAATTAGCCTTTTTATGAAAAAACCTAATCCCAGTGATTCACAGACATCATGGACCTGGTAAGACTGGACTGGACTGGACTGGACTGGACTGGACTGGACTGGCTCTCTCTCTCTCTCTCTCTCTCTCTCTCTCTCTCTCTCTCTCTCTCTCTCTCTCTCTCTCTCTCTCTCTCTCTCTTTGAATAAACGAACGAATAAATTAATGAATTAATGAGGAAGAGTGCGTTTGTGTATGTGTGCGTACGTGGATCTGCCTGTTTGTTTGTCTGTTAGTACGACCCTCATCTTTTACATGAAAGAATAAACCGGTAACTTACGATAATATTGAGTATATCTACGAACATTGAAAAGTCTCACAAGAGCATCCAAGCCCCAGTCACACAAAAAAGATGTATTCCTTTATCTCAAGCTTACATCTCTTCCGGAATGCCGACAAACCTCGAGGCTCGCTAAATAGGATTTAACTGTAGACTTGACTGAGCGATAACAATTGCCCTCAGGACTTTGTGACGTCAAACAGATGCGCCATTATTTCAAAACTCTTTCCTGGTCACTCTTAAAACAAGCAGGAAAGTAAGGTCAATGTATGGACGCTCGTGACTACTGACCCGAGCAGGTAAATTTCAAAGAACAGAAAAATAAAACATCATATATTTCAGTTCGGAATCAGTCGAGCTTCCTCTAACAAAACAAGTAAAACTTAGAGGTTACCTCTAAGACAAAGCCATCTGGCTTGTAGTAACACACACACATACACACACACACACACACACACACACACACACACACACACACACACACACACACACACACACACCCATCCCGTCACGGTCATACCGATATCGATCAACTGACCGGGGCGATCTTACACTTACTATCTATCAGGGCGAACAGGACACAAGGCAAAGAAGACCATAGCTTATGTTTCGGACACTAGCGGAATTAGCTGTCAGCGCAATTCTTTGTCCCGCGGTCCAATATCATTCTTCGTTGTTTTCGGGAACAATGAGTTTGGTACGTACAGTAACAAAGAAGGAGGTGTGTTGTCAGCAGTTTTACCAAAGACACTGATTTGTTTTTAGGGTCTTTTGTTTTATCGTTTTCATATTTGCTTCCGTAAAATCTACGTTTAAGACATAAACAGATTTGGATTTTGTAAAAGTCGGAGTCCTAAAACTAGGATTAATTCCCGAAGAGAAAAATCTTCGAAAACGAGGTCTTTATCCACAGATTGTTGCTGTTCCGTACTTGGAAAATGACATAGGCTTGAATGTCCATTGCTACCATCACTGTATCCACTCCCCATCTAATCCAACCTTACACATACACAGTCGAGTCACACACACCCACACACACACACATACACGCACGCACGCACATCACACAGTAGCACGCAAATCACACACACACACACACACACACACACACACACACACACACACACACACACACACACACACACTGTCAAGCCGAGGCCGGCCGAGCATCATAAACCATCTGATCCCCTTCTTTACAACTCTCTGAACAAAATTAACTGACAGTTCAAACACATCGACCACAAAATCCTATCTCACATCCTTGACTCTCCGCACGACAGCCCAGGAAAAAATGCCATCAGCGAAATACGAAAAGACAAAAAGGGGGACGCAATCCGATTTCACACAGATCAACGAAAGCGGTCAGTCATCGATAAGCAAATGCCAAGCATGAGAGAAACCCGGATAGCACGTGCCACTGACAGCGATCCTGACAAGACACTGACAAGACACAGAGTGCACTACCAGTAGGACCGATGATATTAACTGACAAGCAGTAATTCAGCAGTGATCTGCCCAGAGCTCTTGAAGTTGTACTTTGTGACAGTAAGCTTGTATGTTATAAAGTGAACCCTTACTGACAAAGCCATAGTAGTCATCAGAGTCAAGAAAAAGGGCTCTACACAGATCGAAAGCGGTTAGGAAGCAGTGCAAACTACCGCTGACAATCTCCATGTAGTGTCACATATCACAGTAAAAGCAAGAGTCTGGCAGTAAGCAACCGGTTACGACAAGCTCATTTGGTCCTCAATGCGTTCTGCAGTAAAACAATTAGCTGTGTCGCAAAAATGAAAACCACACTGACAAGCCAATGTTGTCTAAGATTCAAAACAAGGATCATCAGAAGAAAGGATCTGCTGTAAGAAAGAAAGTGCAGGTCGACATGGTAACCCAACTTTTTTTCAGGTCCCTTCAGGACGCAAACGAGCCAGAGGATTTTCTCTGGTGACTGGAAGCAGCTAACGTAAAGGGCAGAAACAAAGAGGTGGGATGGGGGTTACAGGAACAAAAGACCCATTCACGTAGAAGTCACTTCTACAAACACTCACAGATAAAATGTTAAGCCAAAGGCAGTTGGAGAAAAACTACCCTAGCCATCAAAAAACGAACCATTACATTCGAAAACAACAAGTTTACAGCGGGCCCCAGAGAACTTCTCGGAATTGCACAAAACACAAAAGGATACTTAAACAAAAAAATACCTCATGAAACGATGGCGGAAAGCTTTGAAGTCAAGAAACAGCGAAGGCAATCGAAATTAAGACAAAAACAGAATTCAATCAGCAACAAGCCCACAACAGCAGCTGTAGATGGCAGAATTGAGTTGACAGGACACAGAAGAAGGTAAGGCTAAAAGAGGGGAGAGGACAGGTCTATCAAGGAACAAGAGTCTGTAAGCAGTCTGAGGACCTCTTCAAGGGACAGGGGATGGAGGGATCTACTCGCAGTAAGAGGGTCCACCTAATTCCTTGGACACGAGGGTCTGCCAGAAACGACAGCGTTGAGAGAAAATAATCAGCAGACAGCTGTAAGTTCTCAGTCGATGATGCTGCTGGTTTCTGAATATCATCCTTCTGGGGTCGAGTCTAGCAAGAAGCGAGTGACATTAGCCTGGAACTACCGTCGTACTGAAACTTCTTCCTCTGCGTTCAAACGTAGACTGGCCGTGTCTCAGACGGTAATCAGTGTCCGTGTCCTTAATGAGCTGGGCAGTGGAATACTGAAACAAAAGCTTGACTGCTGCGGGAACAGCGATGCAGCAATGTCGGTAGGAGAATTCAGTCAGGTAAAAAAAACAATTGACTGTGGTAAGGTGGCAAAACAAAAAAAAATTCCGATCTCAAATCACTGATGGAATATGCGCCAAGACAATTAGAGTATGTTGTATAATAGTATTCAACTATGTTTACGCCTCAAAACCTGTATATGCCAAAAAGGACGTCCTTCATATCATATGTCAACGCAATGTTATCTAAATTAAAATCCACAAATTATGCACATGTCTTTACTCCTCAAAGGCTGCACAGACTCAACATGATACCTGAGCTGTTTCCTTCAAAACGCAAATCACCAAGACCACGGAGAAGTTAATTAGCTTCAGTAAACCAAATTGTTGACAAGCATCTCGGACCTTAGCCCAAAGAAGAATCAACAAGGTGCACAGAAAGCGAGACACTTGCTGACTGACAAGACAGGACAGGAAAAGACAAGACAAGACGAGACACACGGACTTCATGACGGCCAAGCCATCGACATATGTGGCGCGTTTGATGTGACACGCTGCCAATAAGCCCACCACCAAGACCCAGACAGTATCACAGCCTCCAAACACGATGAGATCCAGAGTCTGACACGTTTTCACAAACACACACACACACACACACACACACACACACACACACACACACACTCACACACACACACACATACACACACACACACACACACACACACACACAAGGTGTCACAGCTATTTTCTGTCAATCATGTGGCCAACCCAAGCTGGTCACAAAGAAATGTCATTCCATTCTGACTTCAGACCACATTACTTTTGGTCAAAGAAGCAGATGTGGGATCCATGAATGCCCCCCAAAATAGCTGAATCCTTCATTTTGAGAGGACTTTCTATAATTTTCCTCACGAAACAATAATACAGCGCATTGGTCTCCTGTTGTCTTCCATCCTGTGGCCAAGGGTTCCGACAAAAATGGCTAACTCTGAAGCACCAGTAGGGGGCCCGGTAGCTCAGTTGGTAGAGCACTGGACTTGTGATCGGAAGGTCGCAGGTTCGAATTCGGGCCGGGACGGACACGGATCAACTTTATGTGCAGACCCAGAGACGGAAGCCATGTCCCACCCCCGTGTCACCACAATGGCACGTAAAAGACCTTGGTCATTCTGCCATAAGTGCAGGTGGCTGAATACACCTACACACGCCGATACCTGGGTAGCGCGGCTCCGTTGCTGCTAGCTTTCCACTAAGAGGAAGCGACCCGAATTTCCCAGCGATGGGACAATAAAGTCATGGAAAAAAAAGGGGGAAAAGGACTTTGCGAACAGATATGCGGACACACATGCGTTCAGATAAGTATGTGGATACACATGCGAATTGACAGATGGACATGGCATGTCCTGAGACAGCAGATGCACATGTTGACATCCTTCGAGTGTACGTGTATTTGAAACATTATTCACAGTAAGCACACTGAGCGCATTCGCATACGTACTTGCACATTTTCACTACTGAGACAAATTGCGTGAACGTGCTGTGGATCCTAGATTTGAACCTACGTGTCATCAGATAGATAAGCGTATACTTCTTCTTCTTCTACTTCGATCATGGGCTGAAACTCCCACGTTCACCCATGTTTTTGCACGAGTGGGTCTTTACGTGTATGATCGTTTTTACCATGCCATTCAGGCACCATACGCCGATTTCGGGGGAAGCACGCAGGGTATTTTCGTGTTTACACCACCGAACTCTGACGTATACATTCAAACGCATAATGTATCAGTTCTTGCACTAAGTCTTTTGTTTGTTCAACAATGCATTTCCGTACATGTGTTCTTTCAATAAACCTAATCTACTTTCGCACTCAAAGACATCTACAACCGAAGATTGGTTGTTAAGCTGATTACAAGGGAAACACGACTAATCAAATGAACGCTTTGAAATGCTTTCGTTCAAAAAACAAATGAACTTTATTTATTTAAAAAAAATTTAAAGACAGAAAGTTCAGAAAAGTCAAGACCAAGAACAGAAAAGAAGACACAGATCAAACCATGTAAACAGGGGCTACACAATGCCCCGTCAAGGCTAAGATTTACACTGATCACAGACTCCAATCTAACTCCTCCGATTACCAAAAGGTCCCCCATAAAAGGTGCAGAACAGGTAAGTCAATACGCAGAGTAATGTCTTGCGCCCACAGGGAAGGGCCATAAAATTGCGCAAGAAGAAAGAGAGGGGGTCGCCTGCAGTGCAATGGGTTGCAACCCTGTGTCTCATCCCGAACACAATCACGGTGTCGATGAATGGAAAAGAATGCTCTGGTGTTAGAATTGGGGAGAAAGGGCTTGTGGATTACCAGTCTGTCTGTCTGTCTGTCTGTCTGTCTATCTGCTGGTGTCTGTCTTTCTGCCTGCCAGCATATCAGTCTGCCAGCCTGCCTGCCTGCCTGCCTGCCTGCCTGCCTGCATGCTTTCCTGCATGCATGTGCATGCTTACATGCGTGCCTGGGTGCCTGTCTGTCTGTATGTATTTCCATATGAAGATAGTCTCTCACATAACCTGTATTATCTAAATAACAAATGAATCATTCTAATGTGTGTATAAACATGATTGAAAAGCCCATATAGATGCGTCGAAGACAATTTTACATTTTAATGGGCTCATTTCAATGAACAATAAATTGTTTATTGTTGTTATTCGAGTTTGCATTCGCAATGCCGCAGAAACTTGGAGCTGCTTTCAAGCCTTTTCTCTACATTGAACGCGTAAGTAGAATCCCAAAGATGTATGGTACGCTGACAGCAAAGTCATAACACGAAATCCTCTGCCCCGAATCTCCTTCGCGATTACACCCGTCACAAAAACATTCTTCCCTATAAGTCTTATGGTATGCATTCACAACCTTTTGAAGAACCCTTTTCAACTGCTTGCTTTCTATGGTTAGATGTTTGATGAAATGCTTCCTTTCTCACAATGTGTGTAAATCTGCAGCAATGAAAGAACACGTGAAGTCCTATGGCTTTACCACGTTCTTTCCTAACCCTTATAGCCCTCCCTGAATGCAGCGACATGGTGCACAGTTAGGTCAAAGGCACTCGGATAGGCAGGAGACAAATTGGTCTGGTAGAGGGCAGGACCTGGGGGCGACGGTGTGTGTCACCACTGCAACCACCTTCAAACGTTACCTGATAGCCCTCGCCGTTGCTTGGACAAGCCGAGGAAATGAACACTGCACAGGCAAAACTGCACCAATAACAAAGCCCTTATCTAGCTTGATGCTAGTTCAAAGGCAGGGTTGGAGCTGGAGCTGGGGGTGGAGCCGGGGGGGG
The DNA here is from genome assembly GCF_037325665.1 of Littorina saxatilis. Classification (NCBI taxonomy): domain Eukaryota; kingdom Metazoa; phylum Mollusca; class Gastropoda; order Littorinimorpha; family Littorinidae; genus Littorina; species Littorina saxatilis. The sequence goes on along the minus strand of NC_090246.1, from coordinate 56,844,715 downwards.
GGGGGGCGCTTGGGCGGGGTTGAGGAAGGGGGGTAGAGGAGGGAGTATGGTAAGGGAGGGGATGCCTCTGTGTGTGTGTGTGTGTGTGTATGTGTGTGTGTGTGTGTGTGTGTGTGTGGAGGGGGAGAGTGTTAGTTCAAATGAAAGAGGGAAGGTGTGGGAGTTAAGGTGAGGAGGACAGTATGGAACCCTGATGCAAGCTCCTGTGATGCGCAAGGAAGATATATATTTGGGGCGGGGGGGGGGGGGGGCATTTGTTTGTCCCTTTGTCTGTCTGTGTATGTGAAAATGCACACTGCAGAGGCAAAACAAAACCACTCTTGCAACAAAGCATGTAACTAGTTCGCTGCATGGTCAAAGGCTTGTTGAGAAAATTGGGTGGGGTGCTAAAGTCGGGATGAGAAAGGAGGGAGGGGTGTATTGCTGGTGTGAGGAGACAGACAGAAAAATATACAGACAAACAGATAGACACACCCGGAGCTGGGATATGGGAGGAACAAGTTTCGAGCGCAAGTGAGAGCTTTAACTCGTCAGAATTCATGGTGGCCTGGAGAATAATTTACCTTAATACGCCATTATTTTCTTTCTGTTTTCCACTTCTTATCTCTTTCTTTTTTTCTGTCCCAAATCCACCCCCCCCCCCCTCTTTTTGTGATTCCACCTCCGCTGGGCCCTAATACTGTCTTTGATCTCAAGACGACTTGATCGATCGGTTGTGCCATTTCAACGCCCACCGTGCACCAGGAACATTTCCATAAAAATGCGCAGTAGCCAACAGAAACACAGTAAATTAGGGTGTTGATGTGCGTGCGTGTGCGTTTTGCTCGTGTTTTTTTGTTTTATAGTATTAGTTAGTAAGATTAGTACATCTTTATTCTTCGTTTGTTCGTGTGACCAACGTGTGACAATTATGTTTGTCATTTTCATAACTTTATCGTCCTATTGCTGGAAAATTCGGTTCGCTTCCTCCCAATGGAAAGCTGGCAGCAACATAGTCATCCTACAGAGGTGTGTGCGTGTGTCGGTGTGCATGATATCTCACTGTTCTCAACATCCACTACCAGTATTGGTTCCTTCGCCACTGCCCCTTTCATGTTTACGCTTTCTTTGCTATCAGTTTGACAGACTTCTACATTGGATTCTCAACAAACTTTACAGCTATAGTTAAAACCTTAGCATTTTGTGATGTTACAGTTAATCTGTGAAACCAGGGAATACGTGTATTAACTAGGTAATACATGAATCAACTGACGGAAAAAACCAGTTAATTCATGTATTACATAAAATAGTTTAGTTAATACACGTATTCGCTGGTTTCACAGATTAACTGTAACATATATACATGCAGAAATCCATGTCAAGAAAGCATGAGGGACACGATTTCTTGAGGCAAATTAAAACTATTTATGCGCATATCAATCAATTTAGTTCTTGCAATCTACAGATCTCGATAGCCTCCAACAAGCACGTTCCCTAATAACGGGATCTAACCGAAGAAAACTTACATCACACATGACGTGACACTAATCCACGTTGGCACACGCACTGTCAAATGAGACAGGTACAGTCTTAGGACTAATGTGACAAGAGGCGTGGCTAACTGCAACGCTTCACGTCGACCCAATGAGTGTCCGCTCTGAGTATGACTTTTCAAAAGCTTAAAATATTAGTCAACGTCGTCAGTTGCAGCTTCATGCCCCGGAAAGACGGATTTCCTCGTATGTAAAAAGATACAAATATGCTGACTTTACTAAAAACGTCAGTTTGAAATGCATTCTTGGGTATATAAAATGTTAAATGAGTATGATACGATGCTGAGGCAAAACTGAGAGTCGATTGCAGTTTCAAGCAACTATGCATGCTTTATTTGCATCCCTTCCTTGGCAAGTAAGTTTTTTGGGCACTGTGTGCTGATTCTAAAAGCGCTTCGAATTCTTACATAATAATTATAAAGTAGACTTTTTTGTTTAAATACATCATTACAGGAGTAATAGGCTTTTTGTACTTAAAGTATTTACGTCTCGTCGTCGTGACACCCGTTTTCGGGAAGCAAACAATCTGGCAAAGTGTAATGCAAAGTGGAGCGATGTTGAGTTCTGATTGAAGCGAAGTTGTGTTCTGACTGGGGCTGACAATGAGCACCTCTCTACAGTCAGACCCCAAAACGGGAGGGTCCACACACATACATCTAGTACGCGGCCAGGGCAATCCCTACCATAGCGTGGCGGTCAAGCGACAACGCCAGTCCATCACTGACTGACCAGCGTCCATCTCGCTCATCCATCACCCGCGCGTCACGCTGTCCACAGTAGCCCTCAGGCCTCCCTTGGTCCACACGGCTAATACAATCAGTGTGCTTGCAGGTAGCGGTCATTGCGACAGCTCAGCACTGACCGTGAAAAAGCGGGCTTGACCGGACTTTACTGCTACTGGACAAGCCGCTAGGGCTGACTCAGTTGACTCATGACGAAGTCATCCTTTTCTGTCACGAAGCCGCAGGGCAACATTTTAGTTTATGCTGTTCTGTCAGTGGTAAAAATTCTGTTCCTTTCTTTTTATATTTAGTCAAGTTTTGACTAAATATTTTAACATCGAGGGGGAATCGAAACGAGGGTCGTGGTGTATGTGCGTGTGTGTGTCTGTGTGTCTGTGTGTGTGTGTGTGTGTGTGTGTGTGTGTGTGTAGAGCGATTCAGACTAAACTACTGGACCGATCTTTATGAAATTTGACATGAGAGTTCCTGGGTATGAAATTCCCGAACGTTTTTTTCATTTTTTTGATAAATGTCTTTGATGACGTCATATCCGGCTTTTCGTGAAAGTTGAGGCGGCACTGTCACGCCCTCATTTTTCAACCAAATTGGTTGAAATTTTGGTCAAGTAATCTTCGACGAAGCCCGGGGTTCGGTATTGCATTTCAGCTTGGTGGCTTAAAAATTAATTAATGACTTTGGTCATTAAAAATCTGAAAATTGTAAAAAAAAAATAAAAATTTATGAAACGATCCAAATTTACGTTTATCTTATTTTCCATCATTTGCTGATTCCAAAAACATATAAACATGTTATATTCGGATTAAAAACAAGCTCTGAAAATTAAATATATAAAAATTATTATCAAAATTAAATTGTCGAAATCAATTTAAAAACACTTTCATCTTATTCCTTGTCGGTTCCTGATTCCAAAAACATATAGATATGATATGTTTGGATTAAAAACACGCTCAGAAAGTTAAAACAAAGAGAGGTACAGAAAAGCGTGCTATCCTTCTTAGCGCAACTACTACCCCGCTCTTCTTGTCAATTTCACTGCCTTTGCCATGAGCGGTGGACTGACGATGCTACGAGTATACGGTCTTGCTGAAAAATGGCATTGCGTTCAGTTTCATTCTGTGAGTTCGACAGCTACTTGACTAAATATTGTATTTTCGCCTTACGCGACTTGTTTTTATTATATTTAGTCAAGTTTTGACTAAATATTTTAACATCGAGGGGGAATCGAAACGAGGGTCGTGGTGTATGTGCGTGTGTCTGTGTGTGTGTGTGTGTGTGTGTAGAGCGATTCAGACTAAACTACTGGACCGATCTTTATGAAATTTGACATGAGAGTTCCTGGGTATGAAATCCCCGAACGTTTTTTTCATTTTTTTGATAAATGTCTTTGATGACGTCATATCCGGCTTTTCGTGAAAGTTGAGGCGGCACTGTCACGCCCTCATTTTTCAACCAAATTGGTTGAAATTTTGGTCAAGTAATCTTCGACGAAGCCCGGACTTCGGTATTGCATTTCAGCTTGGTGGCTTAAAAATTAATTAATGACTTTGGTCATTAAAAATCTGAAAATTGTAAAAAAAAAAAATAACAAGAAGAGCAAACGCTCGATCGAGTCACTTTCGCAGTTCTGAATATTATATGAGGCATCAGATGGACAGGAAGAAATTGCTATTCACAACACAATGAGTCACGTTCACATAAAATTTGAGCCCGGTCACTTTTATAGTTTCCGAGAAAAGCCCAACGTTAAGTTGTGTGTTGCCGAACAGAAAAGGCTAGTTATCTCCCTTGTTTTTCTGATAACGTTCGTAAAAGGCTACAGATGTAAATACTTTGATGTAAAGAATAATCCTACAAAGTTTCAATCACATCCGATGAACTTTGTCAAAGATATAAAATGTCTAATTTTTCCTTTGACGCTGACCTGTGACCTTGAAAAAGGTCAAAGGTCAACGAAACCATCGTTAAAGTGTAGAGGTCATTGGAGGTCACGACTAAACAAAATATGAGCCCGATCGCTTTGATAGTTTCCGAGAAAAGTCCAACGTTAAGGTGGTGTCTACGGACGGCCGGCCGGACGGCCGGCCGGACAGACTAACACTGACCGATTACATAGAGTCACTTTTTCTCAAGTGACTCAAAAATTTAAACGATCCAAAATTACATTTATCGTCCAAAAACATATTAATATGTTATATTCGGATTAAAAACAAGCTCTGAAAATTAAATATATAAAAATTATTATCAAAATTAAATTGTCCAAATCAATTTAAAAACACTTTCATCTTATTCCTTGTCGGTTCCTGATTCCAAAAACATATAGATATGATATGTTTGGATTAAAAACACGCTCAGAAAGTTCAAACAAAGAGAGGTACAGAAAAGCGTGCTATCCTTCTTAGCGCAACTACTACCCCGCTCTTCTTGTCAATTTCACTGCCTTTGCCATGAGCGGTGGACTGACGATGCTACGAGTATACGGTCTTGCTGAAAAATGGCATTGCGTTCAGTTTCATTCTGTGAGTTCGACAGCTACTTGACTAAATATTGTATTTTCGCCTTACGCGACTTGTTTCTTTGTCAGATTGAAGCCATCCAACTCTCCTCCTCCTCCTCTTCATCCTCATCCTCATCCTCATCCTCTTCATCATCCTCATAATCCTCTTCATCATCCACATCATGTGTCGACGTTCCTTTAGTAGTATCAGCAGTAACAACAGCAGCAACAGCAGTATTAGCACTAGTAGTAAATAGGCTCCGATGACTCAATTAAGCTTCCCGGCGGTATTTTTTTTACATTTAGTCAAGTTTTGACTAAATGTTTTAACATAGAGGGGGAATCGAGACGAGGGTCGTGGTGTATGTGTGTGTGTGTCTGTCTGTCTGTCTGTCTGTCTGTGCGTGTGTGTGTGTGTAGAGCGATTCAGACCAAACTACTGGACCGATCTTTATGAAATTTGACATGAGAGTTCCTGAGAATGATATCCCCAGACATTTTTTTCATTTTTTCGATAAAATACTTCTGATGACGTCATATACGGATTTTTGTCAAAGTTGAGGCGGCACTGTCACACCCTCATTTTTCAATCAAATTGATTGAAATTTTTGTAAAGCAATCTTCGACGAAGGCCGGACTTCGGTATTGCATTTCAGCTTGGTGGCTTAAAAATTAATTAATGACTTTGGTCATTAAAAATCTGAAAATTGTAATTAAATTTGTTTTATAAAACGATCCAAATTTACATTCATCTTATTCTACATCATTTCTTGATTCCAAAAACATATAAATATGTTATATTTGGATTAAAAACAAGCTCTGAAAATTAAAAATATAAAAATTATGATTAAAATTAAATTTCCGAAATCGATTTAAAAACAATTTCATCTTATTTCTTGTCGGTTCCTGATTCCAAAAACATATAGATATGATATGTTTGGATTAAAAACACGCTCAGAAAGTTAAAACGAAGAGAGGTACAGAAAAGCGTGCTATGCAGCACAACGAAACCACTACCGCGCTGAACAGGCTCGTCAGTTTCACTCCGTTTTGCACAAGCGGCGGACTACGGTCATTGTGAAAAAATGCAGTGCGTTCAGTTTCATTCTGTGAGTTCCACAGCTTGACTAAATGTAGTAATTTCGCCTTACGCGACTTGTTCTTGTTTAATCTTCAACCAACTCAAAAATGCCGAACTGCTAAAAAGAGGGTATTTTTTTCCGTCAATTCTCTGTCCTCTCGGGGAAAGGGACAGAAAAGACAGTTTTTATCATCGGACAGGCAGAGTTGAAACTAAGTGCCTTGCAAGCTTCCAAAAAGTCTGCATCCATTCATTGTAATTAAAATCACCATCACAAAGCCCTCGAGCGAAATTACTCAGCACGAAAATAAGCTGATCCGATCCTGTCCACCCCTCTCCTACTGGTCTAGCGGCATTAATTGATTCTGCTTTTCTTATGGTAAATGTAGCATTAGTGTATAGATTATATCAAGACCGTAACGATTTGCTGTACGCAGGTGTTCTTCCTCTTAGTTTTCACAGTTCGATAGACAAATATAAAATATATTCAGATTTCTGGTGTTACAATAGGAATAATCAAGACAATATCAAAAGTATATCAAGGCTCTAACGATTTGCTGTCTGCATGTGTTCTCAGACCCAGTCTTCATCAATAAAATGGTCAGATATATTAAATACTCAGAATCCTAAACATATCTCATTTCCGCCATGAGTCTTCCCCGCGAATTACTCCACGTAAATACAACTCCAGTGTAAAACAATACCGCGTTCCGTACTAACTCTCAGATTGAATTAAACTAGAAATGACTCTCGAAGACGGCGTCATGCTGTCCACGTGGCAGAATAAACAACGGTGTTGAACGCACACAAGCTCCCACAATCAGGTGACCCTGAGAAAAAGCTTTCTTTCTTTATTTATTTGGTGTTTAACGTCGTTTTCAACCACGAAGGGTTATATAAATATCGCGACGGGGAAAGGGGGGGAGATGGGATAGAGCCACTTGTTAATTGTTTCTTGTTCACAAAAGCACTAATCAAAAATTTGCTCCAGGGGCTTGCAACGTAGTACAATATATGACCTTACTGGGAGAATGCAAGTTTCCAGTACAAAGGACTTAACATTTCTTACATACTGCTTGACTAAAATCTTTACAAAAATTGACTATATTCTATACAAGAAACACTTAACAAGGGTAAAAGGAGAAACAAAATCCGTTAGTCGCCTCTTACGACATGCTGGGGAGCATCGGGTAAATTATTCCCCCTAACCCGCGGGGGATAGAAAAAGCTTGAGGAATGCAAAAATGGAATAAGACTAGAAATACTTCTGATTCAACTTTTAACATTTTAGGTGGGTTGTTTTTTTCTTGATTATTTTCCAGTAGTAGTAGCAGTAGAAGTAGTAGTAGTCGTAGTAGTACTAGTAGTAGTAGTAGTAGTAGTAGTAGTAGTAGTAGTAGTAAAAGTAGTAGTTGTAGTTGTAGTAGTATCTTTTTTTCTTTTAGTAGCAGCTGCTGGCAAATTCATCAATGAAATTAAGAACACCAACAGCCAGCAAAACTGATTTCAATTATATTAGTTATCCCCAAGATAACTATTACGTCGTTCATAGTAAACACGTTCTGTGTTTAAATTCATAAGGCGCAAAGCAGTTATTTTACAGAACAAGCTTGCACTCCCTGCGTTGTTATCTCAACTAAAAGCAGAAAAATCACTATCCAGTTCAAAACAATAGGTTTCTCACACCAATGAAGCTGCACTAGAAGACTCACACGTCATTCCAGACTGTACACAATTTCTATGCTTAGATCCGAAAGGAAGTTATTCCCGCGGGACAGGCTTGCACTCTTTTCTTCATTATCACAGCTCAAACGACTTCAATACATTCATTTCAAAACAAACGCAGACTCACGCCACTGAAACCATTACCTATTCACTCACAATTGTTTGTTTGTTTATTTGTTGCTTAACGTCCAGCCGACTACGCAGAGCCATATCAGGACGAGGAAGGGGGGGATGAAGGGGGCCACTTGTCAAGCGATTCCTGTTTACAAATGCACTAACCCATTACTTGTGTCCCAGCAGGCTTTAGTAAAACTAAATTAATACCTACTGGAAGATTACCAGTTTCCAGTATGTTAAAATAGGCTTAACCTATCTACTGCTGGACTTACATCAGAACACTAACAGATTAAACTATACATGAATCGCGAGACAAGCGGCAAGAGAAGAGATTTTTGGAAAAAATACAGGTGAATGAGCAAGAAGGCAGAAAAAAGAAAAGAATTCATGAAGAAAAAGAGAGCATGACAGGAAAGAGGAACCAAAAATCTACCTAACAGCAAACTAGAAAGCTCCTGCGGTTCCAAAAACAGGAGGGGCCTTTAATTTCATAACCGCAGTGGGGCACTGCGGGATCACTCACAATGCTATCAAACAAATTTGTTTTCACGAAGAAAGGAACGCAATCGATACAAACAAAAGCATAAAACCAGGCAAGAAAGCTTCACACTTTCAGCCTTCTAATGAGATTGCCATAGACGAGAAATGGCTCTCCATTGTGTTGAGTAGAGTCAATAAGTCCACGGTTCGATCCTCTGGTCTGGAGCCAAGGGCTGCACCCAGCAGGCAGTCATAATGTTTTCCCGCGCTGCCCATGGTGTGGTAAGTAACTGACAGCACGGTAGTGGCCCATACATCGATCGGTCTCTTCACAGGAACTGTCAACAACTTACCAAAATGCTCTTCTGGGATGAAGTCAGCGTCAGTAACCGACCATAACGACAATGACAACAACCATGACAACGGCAACAGCAGCAGCATCACTTCTTACTTTACACCGGCACAACATGATAACAACACCTTTTCTTTTTTTAAACCACGGCGACGAAAATGATAATTATAATAACACACACACACCCACACACACACACACACACACACACACACACACACACACACACACACACACACACACACACACACAAACACACACACACAAATACGCACATACGCACACACACACACACAATCTAGATGATGATGGCGATGACGACGATGATGATGATGATAATGATGATGATACGATGACGACGACGACGATGACGAAGACTATGGTAATAATCACAATGACCAAGCACAATATACCTCAGCGCATGCCTTACCGACATCATCATCATTAGAGCCAAAGCACTATGAATCATAACCAATACTTTGCTCCCCACTTCTGTGTCCTGAGCAGGAGTCGATAAGCAATCACAACCCCATTGAGGACCTGGCGCGCAGAGGCCCATGTTAGCACGTGCAGTTGTGTAACCTCCCGCTTCCTGGCTTTGTGAGCCGTCCCCCTGTTTACCCGCCGCCTAATGAAGCGTGGAAACTGGGCTAGAGCCATACGTCGTGGTAACACTAGAGCATCATATCCTGTTTTTTGATCCAGTAATTTGGCTTCAGCCTTGATCAATGAAACCAGAGCAGGCTTGGGAATGTGGGTAACATTTGGATGAAGTAAGTCCTGACGATGGAGGTTAATTCGGACAACTGCATTGAAGTACTGTATTTGACAGTAGCTGAGACTTTTCTTTGAGGGGACAATAATATTGGGTTAAACGTGTATGATCAGGTATTAATTCAGCTTCATTTAGCTTTAGTCTTGATTAACAAAACCAGGGCAGGCTGGGGAATGTGGGTAACATTTGGATGAAGTCATTCCTGACGATGGAGGTTTATTCGGACAACTGCATTGAAGTATTTGACAGTAGCTTTAGGGTAGCTTAACGGCGCACACACACCGAATTTCTTTCGAGTCTGAAGGGACAATACACAGGGATAAAAGTGTATGATCAGGTTGTAATTAACATCAGTCATTTTGCTTCAGCCTTGCTTTACAAAACCAGGGCAGGCTGGGGAATGTGGGTAACATTTGAATGAATTAAGGAGGATAGAGGTTAATTCGGACAACTGCATTGAAGTAAAGTTATTGACAGCGTAGTTTTAGCGTAGCTTACCGGTGCAAACACACTAAAAGACTGTTCTTTAGTGTGTGAGGGGACCATACATTGAGATTAAAACGTATTATCACTAACTAATTAACGTACATATATGACAAGCGGAGGAAGAAGAGACAAAAAACAGGAGACAGAGACAGACATGAGTGGTTGAAGTCAACCTCGCGTATCACGAATGCCCGTTTTAACGAAACATTCTTTTGACCTAAAATGAGTCAGCAAAGGATTAATGTTCTCCAAGCACATGTTTAAAGTTTGCCTAATGTTCTAAAAATGTCGATTGATTTTGCTCAAGTACAGCTCCATTCTTCCGATGCATCTCTCACCTCTCCCCCCCCCCCCCCCCCTACCTTTTTGTTTGTTTGTTTTAGTATCATCAGTCTCGAGGCGGAAGCAGGTGAATTAATTTCCTCACTTACAAGACGAACAAAAACCTAGCCCGAAACATTAAAACTCCTAAACTAAGCATCATTGCAGACTCTCTCCCAAATCCACCCAACTTCAAAACAAGACATCACGAACCATCCAAGCACTAGGACAGCTCCTGCTGCAAACCTCATCTTTCACTTAAAACCGGCCCACATCAGCCGGGTCTAGTCATCAATTGTCGATGTAAGCAAAAGGCACCAAGGCCATTACATGACGTATATACAGGGAAAGGCCATTAGTTCGTCACTGCGTATACTGCGTAACAGGGCTTCTTGGACGCCACGGGTTTTGGGTGTTCGTGTTACACTCGGGAATCTATCAAAGTGCATTGTGGCTTTTCTGGTATTGGCGTGATTATTTTTGCGTGGAAGTTGAAATTTTCGTTCTTTGGCTCGTATGTGTTGTGCTGCCCTCTCCATATTTAAAGCTGTTGCGCTCGTCAAACAATGCTTGTGTGGCACTTCTTCATTTTATTTGTCTTTGCTAAAGTCACCTCACAGCATAAACTCAACACAGCCAAAAAGAAAATTGTAACCGTCCAATTAATGTAAGTTTAAAATTAACAAACAAACAAACAACACATATCAGAAAACGTGAGCTGGTTCGCTTGCAGGTAAAAGTATACACAGAACTTCAGAAGGCCTTGATCACCATGTTTTGCACACCCTTCCGTAGTGTCCATCCAGGGAGACACAAACACCACACTACTACCACCATCACACAATGCACACACTTTCTGCATCATCAATACTGAGTCCCCCTTGGCACTCATCACTCAGACCAAGGCGCCAGAGACTCGTAGAACTAATGGAC
>NC_090246.1:56788676-56828676 GCF_037325665.1 Littorina saxatilis | reverse complement strand
ACAAAAGGCGGTGACAAGCCATGCTTTCCGTCATCAAACTGTTTCAAATTACTACAACGTTTACACATTTAGGTTTTACACATCACAGTGGCAAGCTTCACGTGTCCTTTTGACACGCGCGCACCACAACAAACAACAACAACAAAAGCTCTGAAAAAGTTACATTACTGCCACCTTCCTCCGCTGTCACTCCAAACCTATTTCTATTTGTTAAATGCACAAAAACTGTTACTGTTCGGAATTAAAACAAAAAGTCGTAGCTCCTTCTCTTTATGCAAGAAATCTCGATCATTGCTATGATCACAACACCTCGAACTCGCCAAGTCACGCAAAAATGCCGGCCGGCCAAACAGAGCTACATTTTTTCACTTGTAATACAAGAAAGCCCCGTCATTTCTATCCCCCCAACACCTCGAACTCCAACCGCGCAAAGTCAAAAACGCAGCAACGAACGAAGGGCCGGCCGGTCGGTCGGAGTTACCCGCTTGTTATTAGTAATAGACAAGGGAGGGGTGTAGACAACCCAGTGCTGACACACGGTATGTGTGGGCAACGATCCCCAATCCCCAACACAACAGCCCGGAGACGGTCCTGACCCCAATCCATCACAGCGAATCTGCGCCATGGGAAAATAGATTACTAAGTCTGACAGTCACTAGTCTACTGCCTAACAGATTCCACTCTCCGCAAAACAAGCGGAAAACGTAAGGGACGGGACTGTTGCCTGTGTTTTGGTAGTATAGGTACCCTTCTTCGGTAACCGAGTAGGGAAATGGATGAAGTTTGTCAAGATTTGTGTGCATGAGTTGGCCTGAATGTGTGGAAGGGTAATTTATTGGAAATTGTCTCTCTCTCTCTCTCTCTCTCTCTCTCTCTCTCTCTCTCTCTCTCTCTCTCTCTCTCTCTCACACACACACACACACACACACACACACACACTGCACGTGCGCGCATACACACACACACACACTCCACACGCGCCCATTCAGACACACACACACTGCACACGCGCTCATACACACACACTGCACACATGCCGCCCATACACACACACACATACACTGCACACGGCACGCACACACACACACACACACACAGCACAAGGTGAATGGAAGTGACTGCCATCCTGTCCAAGGACTATACAGATGCGAACCCGCTGTATGTAACCTGAACCTTTAGTCGCACATTCTTTCATCTAAACCGGTAACTGACTACTCATTAAGCAACCCCTTCTTCAAAGATTTTAGCGAGATAAACTGTGACCTCAAAAACTGTCCACACATACGAGAATGTCACCTCCCAAGGCGCGTTATCACCTCGTGTGGGAGTAAGCTACAGTCTATTGTTCTGACCATCATGCAATCTTCATTTATCTCTTGCTTAGCACACGCCTGTTAGGCCTGGCGCTCACCTATGTAACTTCAGCAGGACAGACGACGCACTGCAGATTATCCCAGCCCGCTACACGTTGCGTGAAAGGAAAACAGGCCAAGTACTCGTCATAATGCCTATCGCAGCATCAGTAATATGCAATGCGTCGTCTGTGCCGATGAAACTGCGCAGGTATATTCTACCCTTTACTAAGTCAAACCGAATCACAGAAAGGCCGAAAGTAGAATGCTCGTTTTAATGATTTTCGTTGTGAAATGTGATAGGGTTTCGACGCAACAAATCATCAGTTGCATCCATATGTATAGGGATCATCCCCATACGCTTGTTGTTTGTTGATGCTCGTAAATGTCTATTTTTGCATTAGGAAGTTCATGTATAATGTACTAGAGGAATACCCGGCTTCGCCGGGGTGAATCGCGAGACAGAGACAGACAGCGTGGCGGTTCATCACAATCACCTCTGCAAGCGAAGTCCTGTCAAACGGGATTGAGAATTTTAGAGCTTATTTCTTAGCCCTATCTTATCTGTTGTGGCTTCTCAAATGCCAGAACATACAGACAGACAAAAGCCGCTAGACCCCATCACAAACAGAACTCTACAATCAACAGGTTTTTTCCCCCACACACACACACAAACACACACACAGAGAAGCCGTATATATATATATGCATATCTGTATCTATAAATATATAGAGATAGGTGAGAGTGTATTTTTCGCGTGGCTATAAATTGATTCGACCTTTTCACTTTGACAGTAAGAACAACTTACGGGTGCAAGGGAAGCGTTCTGGACAGCGCAGTGACATTCTAAAAATAGTCACTCTCAGAAACGGGAATTTGGGGTGAACGGCGCGACAGAGACAGACAGCGTGGCGGTTCACCACAATCACCTTTGAAAGGCGAAGTCCTGTCAAACGGGATTGAGAATTTTAGAGCTTATTTCTTAGCCCTATATTATCTACTGTGGCTTCTCACATGCCAGAACATACAGACAGACAAAAGCCGCTAGACCCCATCACAAACAGAACTCTATAATACATAGGTTTTTGCCTACACACACACACAAACACACACACACACAGAGAAGCCGTATATATATATGCATATCTGTATCTATAAATATATAGAGATAGGTGAGAGTGTATTTTTCGCGTGGCTATAAATTGATTCGACCTTTTCACTTTGACAGTAAGAACAACTTACGGGTGCAAGGGAAGCGTTCTGGACAGCGCAGTGACATTCTAAAAATAAATAGTAACTTACAACTGAACGGGAAAGCCACACGAAGGAAGGGAGATAAACGCCAAACACTGGAGAAGATAAGGAAGAGTTACTTATAATGGTGAAATGAACACAAAAACGAACATGAGTTTAGCGCTGCGCGCTGAGAGCACGTGTTGAAATATCTCATCGATGATATTGTGTCCGGGGTGTAGCTGAATACGGTGTCCAAATTTGAAAAAGAACCACCGAGAACTTTGGCGTTGTGATGTGGTGTAGCGGCTATGGTGTGTCGGTATGGGGGCCCGGGTAAGCTGAGGTGGAACCAAAATAGCTGAGGTGGAACCAAAATCGGTTCCGCGCTGCGCGCTGAGAGCACGTGTTGAAATATCTCATCGACCAGGTTGTGTCCAGGGTGTACCTGAATATGATCACCAAATTTGAAACAGATCCATCGAGAACCTTGGCCGCGCATCGCGCACAGACACACAGACACACAGACACACAGACACACAGACACTAGTCGTATATATATATAGATAAAGCTTAAAATAAAGGTACTAAGAAGTTGTTTCCGCGGCATAACTCCCCTTTACTATTGCCTTCAATTTGGACCGCTTTTGTCCCTACCTTATTTGATCCTAAAAATAGCAATCTAGTCTCATTAGTCTGAAAATAGCTCTCTGTCTCTGAGTACTGCTGTCTGACATTCTCTTATTAACAGAATAGAATATGCTGGGAGGGGCCGGGGAGAGAGAGAGACTGCTAAAAATAGGGCAGGTATAATTGATCGAAAAATGACACCATAGTACCACCCTGAGCTGACCAGCACTGACACCAGTAAATTGAATGACCACCACACAAACATGCGACACTTGCTGGAATGTCCTTTAGCGTCAACAGTCAGCGAAACGCCGAAACTTATTTCAAACCGCTGAAAATATTGCCGTCATTTCGGCAGAGGTGCCTTAATTAGCTCGTTTGTTTGTTTGCTTGTTGTTGTTGGTGTTGGTGGTGGTGGTTTGTTGTTGTTGTTGTTGTTGTTGTTGTTGTTGTTGGTAGTTGTTAGTTGTTGTTGTTGTTGTTGTTGTTGTTGTTGTTGTTGTTGTTGTTGTTGTTGTTGTTGTTGTTGTTGTTGGTAGTTGTTAGTTGTTGTTGCTGTTGTTGTATCATTATTCTTCACTATGCCATAAAAACGACGCAATGGATTGCCCCAAACTCCCCATAATTGGCGACACTTTTGTGGCCATTTCGCCAAATGTGCCGAAGAAAATAAATCCTAGCGCCATTCCTGCGGCCTTGAGTCATTCAGTCGTCTTGAAATAGTAGGGACAACTTCGGTTACATCGCAACCAGTGCGCCGTTACTCTTCGCTCCTGTCAACCCACACCCCCGCAAAGAAACACAATCATGTCTTGCCCCAGCAACAAAGCATATCCACCGACCCACTGCCAACAGACGACAACAGACCAAACAACACCAAACACAGGTGCAACAACGGCAGACACATTCCTGATTTCTGCTCGCCAGACTGACTTCGCGCTTTCTGATTGCCGTTACAAAGGGTGGGAGATTGTATCAATTCTGCCTGATTTCACCTCACTGGGGACACGGCCGCTCACCTCAACGAACAACGCCATTACTCAGCTTCATCGCTTCTTCTTCTTCTTCTTGTCGATCACTCAGATGGAAACGCCGGTTCTCCGCACAAATGTTGCCGTGCGCTGTAGGTCGTCCAGACTGCCATAGAGCTTCCCTTGCACCGTGGTCGCCTCCGCCCAGATCTGGCTCCTGAGGCCATCGTGTAGTGGGCAAGTCTCAGTGCAGCAGGTGTTCCGTTGTCATGCTGCCTGTTTGACAAGGGCACTGGTTGCTTCATCGCTTTGTAGCTGCTCCATGGGCACTTTTACTCGGATTGAGGTAAAATATGCGCGCTTAAGGCATGGGTGCACTGTGGACAAAAATGTCGGGACCACTCGAACGACCAGTGCAATTGCTCATTTCAAGCCTCGTGTATCATGTAGATACTCAAAAGTAAGGCCAACCTTGCACGTGGTTCATAGCGGTGTGTACAGGACAGGAGAACCACAAAGCCCTGGCCCTTTCAGTACACGTCAGCTGCAAAAACTAACTTTGCATTGTGTCAACTGGCAAAGTCATTGTTTGTGCAGCTCCCCACCCCATTCCTTCTTTACCGCATTCCGGTGCAGGGACTCGGGACTCGGGAAGTCTCGGCTATTTGAGCTGGGACACAAAGCTACTGTACGGGCAACGTGGACTAACTGGTAAGCCAACATCGGGCGAATAAGTTTGGACCCAATCATGTCTGTGGCTTTTTGCTGTTTACGTTTTCTATCGTGTGTAAATGACTCACTGAGTGACAGACAAAAATACTGACAATTGTAAACAAGGTTAGACAGTCTCAGAGTATGCGATAAATATGGTGTTGCTCTTAAGTCTGTTTAAACTAAGAGGATCTAGGAACTCTCAAGAACACAAGCATACACCTATAATTTCTTCGGTATTTTTTTATTTAAATGAAGGAAGTTAGAAACTCTCATGAACACAAGTACAAAACTCTTATTTTCTTTTGGGAATCTATTCAAACAATAGCAAGAAATAAACTCTCGTGAGACCTAACAAGCACAGGCAATGGGCGGTGGACGTACTAAGAGAAAACTCTCGTGAATACAAGGATAAAACCTATCATTTCTCTAGCATGTCCACTAAAAACTAAGCGAGGGGGGGGAGGGCTTTCGAACTTAAAAAAAATGAATGGGGGAAAAATGTTACATGTATTTTCTTTGGTGAATCTATTCAAACGAGCAGGGGAAGAAACTCAAATCAGAACACGTGCACGCAATGACACTTTGGAAAGTCTAACCATGGCATGCGAAACCGTATAGGAATGAATCACAAAGCACACACAGGAACGATGCCATCTGCAACTTTCGTTTCCTTCCCACACATTTTGATTTGCATGATTACGATCTCATGCAGCCCGTCCAGGAAAATCCCTCAATCTCTGTCTCTGCAAACTATTCTTTCTCCCAGAGTTGGTCTACTATCTCCAGGTTTGCGGCGTTGAAAACGCTCATCTGTTAGGGCATCTTTCAGACCAAATAATGGTATTAAAGAGGGTCACATCCGCTGGTCTCAAGTACAGATCACCTTGGTGCTTGTCTCTCTCTCTCTCTCTCTCTCTCTCTCTCTCTCTCTCTCTCTCTCTCTCTCTCTCTCTCTCTCTCTCTCTCTCTCTCTCTCTCTCTCTCTCTCTCTCTCTCTCTCTCTCTCTCTCTCCTATTTTGATCTCTCTCTTAATTCTTTTTTCTCTCTCTCTCTCGCAGCATGGCTACCTGGTGAACCGAACTGAGCTTAGACCCTTTCCCATGCTGTCTGGTCTGTGGACCAAAGGATTAGAGGACAAACGCCGAATGTAGACTCTCTGCAAGGCGGGGAAATTGCGGTGTGAATGTTCTAACTTCATCACCCACAGCATCTGCCATTTCTGTCGTGGTGAGAGTCGTGGTGAGAATGGTTTGTGATGACATGAGGAACAACCTGGAATGACTGAGGGAAAACCGAGTATCGAGGAGGAGGGGGGGGGAAGAGGTGTGGTCTTGGCCGGGGACGAGGAGAGAAGAGAGCAAGAGAGAGAAAGAAATTGAGAGAGAGAGAGAGAGTGTGTGCGTGTGTGTGTGTGTGTGTGTGTGTGTGTGTGTGTGTGTGTGTGTGCGTGCGTGCGCGCGTGCGTGCTTGTGAGGTGTGCAACGGGTTTAAAGCGAAATTTTGTGTCCGCTACACCTAGATGAAGAACAGGAGGATAGACGGTAAGACGGACACGCACATTGCAATCAGTACGACATGCTAAGCATGCACTTTGTCAGTCACGTTGAATAAATAGAGCGAATAAATATAACCCGGATCAGGACTAAACTTCAACAAATCGTCCGTTCAAAACTCACCATTGTCTCTAAAATTGCTAACTTCAACAATGTAGGTGCAAGTGTTACTTACGTGATTAATCATCAGGCAAAAAAGGCAGTAAGCAGTGAAAACATGCTCTCTCGGAATGCTGATGTCAGAGTGAACAAACAGGAGTGAGGTCAGGACTCGAGTAAACAAACAACAAATCTGTTGTTTCAAAAGATGTGGACTTCAAGATTCTCGTCAGTGAAAGGGTTAACACATGAGTAACTCCTAATTAAAACCAACAAACTATCCTTTGCTGACTTTCTTTCTTTATTTGGTGTTTTACGTCGTTTTCAACCACGAAGGTTATATCGCGACGGGGAAAGGGGGGAGATGGGATAGAGCCACTTGTTAATTGTTTCTTGTTCACAAAAGCACTAATCAAAACATTGCTCCAGGGGCTTGCAACGTAGTACAATATATGACCTTACTGGGAGAATGCAAGTTTCCAGTACAAAGGACTTAACATTTCTTACATACTGCTTGACTAAAATCTTTACAAACATTGACTATATTCTATACAAGAAACACTTAACAAGGGTAAAAGGAGAAACAGAATCCGTTAGTCGCCTCTTACGACATGCTGGGGAGCATCGGGTAAATTCTTCCCCCTAACCCGCGGGGGGTCTTTGCTGAATTAAACCTTCACTGCAATATTGCTGACATGGACTAGGTTTAACCAACTATTGTTAGTGAAGACTACGCCAAACCAGCACACTAATTTGAGGGGGGAATTTTGTTTGTTTGTTTGTTTGTTGCTTAACGTCCAGCCGACTACGCAGAGCCATATCAGGACGAGGAAGGGGGGGATGAAGGGGGCCACTTGTCAAGCGATTCCTGTTTACAAATGCACTAACCCATTACTTGTGTCCCAGCAGGCTTTAGTAAAACTAAATTAATACCTACTGGAAGATTACCAGTTTCCAGTATGTTAAAATAGGCTTAACCTATCTACTGCTGGACTTACATCAGAACACTAACAGATTAAACTATACATGAATCGCGAGACAAGCGGCAAGAGAAGAGATTTTTGGAAAAAATACAGGTGAATGAGCAAGAAGGCAGAAAAAAGAAAAGAATTCATGAAGAAAAAGAGAGCATGACAGGAAAGAGGAACCAAAAATCTACCTAACAGCAAACTAGAAAGCTCCTGCGGTTCCAAAAACAGGAGGGGCCTTAAATTTCATAACCGCAGTGCCCCACTGCGGGAGAGGGGGGAATGGAACATGTCAAACTGTGACCTGCATGCCAATTCCGTGATCACAGTCAACCCTGTACGTCGCTTCCGTCAATATATCGGAACCCCCCTTTCAAGAACTCCAACAATCTGATAAAACCAGGTCTTAAAAAAGAGGAAGTCTTAAAATGGGGGGTCTTAAAAGGGGTTGTCAACTGTACAGTTTTGGTCAAACCTGCACGCCGTCAATACGAGCTGCAGACACTCGGGAAGAGACGTACTGTCCGTAGCTGACTCAAACCTGCACGCCGTCAATACGAGCTGCAGACACTCGGGAAGAGACGTACTGTCCTTAGCTGACTCAAACCTGCACGCCGTCAATACGAGCTGCAGACACTCGGGAAGACACGTACTGTCCTTAGCTGACTCAAACCTGCACGCCGTCAATACGAGCTGCAGACACTCGGGAAGACACGTACTGTCCGTAGCTGACTCAAACCTGCACGCCGTCAATACGAACTGCAGACACTCGGGAAGACACGTACTGTCCGTAGCTGACTCAAACCTGCACGCCGTCAATACGAGCTGCAGACACTCGGGAAGACACGTACTGTCCGTAGCTGACTCAAACCTGCACGCCAATTCTGTCGACATGGGCTTGGTCAAACCTGCGCACCAATTTTAACAAAAACCTACACACCGATTCCGTCAACACAGCCTAGCTTGTTCCACAGGAAACGCTTAGAAACCCCCGACTACAAACTGTGACCTAGTGCATGTAACTGGATTATGTGCACGGGGTAATGCAGGCCCTGCGCCTTGACATCACAACACTCCGGGACGCGCTTTTTGTCCGGGATGACAGCGAGGGCAACTGATGACACGGGGATTAACGCGGAACGCGCTGTACGTGTTAGAGGTTAAACAGGGATTAAAGCCCCCACGGTTCAACATGTCGGCTCCGTCAAGACAGCTATTGCTGTCTCCAAGCGTTGTCAGGCGGATGTCCTAGATATACGATGCTTGTTAGAATTTGTCGGGGGATTGAGTTTCGGCCGAAAAAGGAGGTGTAGTTAGAGTTTAAAGTTCCCCATGTCCCCGAGTTTTCAATGGAACTTTTGCGTTTTAAACCTTGGGGGAAAAAAAAGAATTCTCGTCTGTCCATTCGTGTGTCTGCCTGCCTGCTTACTTGCAATCCGTCTGTCTGCTTGCCTGTCTACTTTCCTGCGTGTCTGTACTGAGGCCGACATGCCTAGATCACAGGTAGAAATACAACTACATGAACTTCTAGCCCTCAACCTTAACAGTTTCAAGCAATAAAGAAGGCAGGCAAGCAGGAGGTGCAACTGAGGTCAGCCAACACCCCCGTCCCCCAAGGTACCGAGCAGGTAACAAAAATGCTTCTTGCGCTGTGTCCTTACCCCTGGTGACGACCTAAGCCACTTTATCTCTTGCTTACACCGCTATCATATGTTAATCCGTTTACGTGTAGACACTCGTACATATATCCACAGGTTAAAGATACCGACCTTCCCGCGTACACGATCATGGTTACCGCCACAGATCTGTTAAGACTTTTACCTGAAATAAGAGCTAGCATACTTTCACGTGGACAACATAGTTTACCAGCAATCAACAGCGTGACTGCATTCTGCGCAAAATTCAAATTTCTCGCTGAATGAATTTTGTCTTGCGTGAGGAAAACGCTGCTACTAATTCCATATCAGTTCTGTGTTGAATTCGTTCCTATCAGTTCTGTGTTGAATTATTTCCTATCAGTTCTGTGTTGAATTCGTTCCTATCAGTTCTGTGTTGAATTCGTTCCTATCAGTTCTGTGTTGAATTATTTCCTATCAGTTCGATATCTATTAGTTGCCACCGACAGGCGAAAGGTTTATATCGACCTACGATCTCTATGCCCTGTTCGTTTGAGAGAGTACATGATTAAGATTTGAAAAGGCAATAACACACATTCCATTGTGTTGTCGATATTCGTGATAAAGAAATGCATTTCCTCGTGAAGGATACATGTTTATAGCTAGAAACCAGCTTTATGAAATACATCGTCTCTCATAAAGAACTTAAAAGAAATTTGTTTAAAAAAAAAACACTTGAAAAGGAGGAGGGTGAGGGTTCAAATATTGATGCACAATTTTACTTTCACATATTCTCATTTCCTCAAGTTTTAAAGTCGTTCCAATATTATAACTTTTTCATATCCTCTATAGATTAAAGAAACATAGTCAAAAGAAGTAGACAGGTAAACGATTATAGAAACGCTTTCAGGGACAAAACTGTTGAAGGGTGCAACACTCTTTATTGCTAATTGTACAGAGAAGCCCCAAATAACATGAAATCCACTTTCACAATACCTCTCTACAATAACGTGCTTGAGAGAGAAAAGGTGTAAAACCAGCATTTAAATGAAGCACTGCGTGACGATAGCACGAGCAACCACATTACACTGCTATTACACTAGCTTGACAGCGTTAACAATAATGCAATATCGTTTCAAAAACGTTTTAGCTTGCCAGACAACCGTTTGCATCGTCGAGGGATCACTAAAGGTATTAAAATAAAAAAATTAAAAAAAGGAAGGGACATCACCCTCGACACACCAATCTCGGCAAAGTAGACGACACCATAAGAAAACATGGCGGTAATTCCTTGCTACTCGGGGCGACCTGTCTGGCCCTGGGAGAAGGAGAAGAAGATAGAATTTCCTCCTTGACTAAGCGCCGTTGTGCGGTACAGCGGCTAAAATTTGCAGAAACAGTGTCAGACGACCTGCTGCGTGAGGCATGCGCGCCATTGTTGGGCACCCTTGTCGCGGCAGGACATCATTTTCCGCTTGGCTGGCGACGGTGGGCCGACAGGAGAAGCACGCGGATCGACTTGTACATGCACAAAACCGGGTAGGTGACGATCGAGATGGTTGACGGGGAAGAGTGTGTCTGAGTAGATTGCATTAAACGAGTATGTCCGAGTATGTGTGGGTGTACAATACGGGTAGTTGACAAGACGGTCGCCTTGGAAGAGTATGTCTGAGTATGTTAGCTGGATGAGTATGTCTGAGAATGTGTGGATGTACAAGACGGGTACTTGATCAGACGGTTGCCTTGGACGAGTATGTCCGAGTATAATTATGTGGATGTATTCAATTTACAATTAGGGTAGTTGACCAGACGGTTGCCTTGGAAGAGCATGTCTGAGTATGTTGGCTGGAGGAGTATATGTCTGGGTGTACTCGTGGTTGGACAATACCGGTCGGTGGCGAATGCCTTGAGTATTATTACCCTGTAGGGTTAGGTCTGGGTGTCTGTGGGTGCATAATACGGGTAGGTGACGGTTGCCTTGAAAGGGTATGTCTGAATATATACATGTGGAGTATATTACCTTATTAGAGTGTGTCTGAGTATACATGTGGATGTCCAACTCCAATACGGGTGACTGTTGTCTTGGAAGAGTATTTTATCCTGCATGAGTATGTCTGCCATGGTTGTATAAGGTTGTCGAATACGGGTAGATGAGGAGACGGTCGCCTTGGGAGAGTATGTCAGAGTATAATAAGCTCAGACTGAGTAGTAAGCCTGGGGTAGGTGACGGTTCCATAAGAAGAGTGTGTCAGAATACACTACCCTGTACGTCTCTGCGTGTATGTGAATGTCCAACTGATACAGATCGTTGACGGCCATCGATAAAGAGTATGTCTGAGTATATATGTGGATGTAGGTGACGGTTGCATTCGCAGAGTATGTCTTAGTATATTACCTTGGATACAAACAAATTCAAAGTACACACCCCCCCCCCTCCCCCAAAAAAGTGTTTAACTTTATAAAAGATATCGGAATTGTTAACAAGATTTAAAGTACCGACTGTAAATGAATCTAAGTTTTCAGGAAACTTGTAGTTGTACATTTTACCGTGATATAGCTTAAATGTAAATATGTTTTCTCGCATGGCCACCTGGATTCTTGAAGAAGAAGAAATAACAAACAAACAAATGTCTGAGTACATAGAGATACAATATACGGGTAGTTAAAGGCTCAGTTCGTTGCGCCAAAAAAAATCGGCGCACTATCGCAGATCTGCTAACGGAGGATGATCATACAACTCCATACGTCATGAGGCCTGAACTGCCGCAAGAGAGTACATCAAAGCCGCAGAACCCTGAGCAATAAGGAAGCAATCCTCCTATATGTACCCGTTTGAACCGCAATCCGCCGCCACATTTTTCGGTCGGGTAAGCAAATGATTGCGGGTACGTTGCGAGGTGCTGATTATATCGATGTTGAGCATGTCATGGTCTATGATGTGTGGGGGAATGTACAGGAAGAAAATGGGGCTCAGTGTGTGTGTGTGTGTGTGTGTGTATGTGTGTGTGTGTGTGTGTGTACGTGCGTGTGCGTGCGTGTGTGCGTGTGTGCGTGCGTGTGTGCGTGAGAGACAGGAAGAGCGAAAGAGAAAGAAAGAGAGGTAGAGGAAAGAGAGAGAGAGGAGTACCTGAAGAGTGAAAGTCGGTCTGATCGCTTGTGACAGATGTGAAAAGAAATGGGGAGAGGAAGAGGATGCAAACATCCAAGATATCAATGACAGTCACTTGGATTAAACACACACACACACACACACACACACACACACACACACACACACACACACACAAACACAACATACACACAAACACACGCACACACATACATACATACACACACACACTCAAACACAAACACAACATACACACAAACACACGCACGTACACACACGCACGCACACACACACACACACACACACACACACACACACACACACAACATACATACACACACACACACACACACACACACACACACACACACACGCGAGCGCGCACACGCACACAGTGAACGGAGGTGGAGACAAGTCAGGAACTGTAAGGTCCATATGAAAAGCGAATGAATCAATCGGGGTGGTGAAAGGGGATGGGTAGAGATGACAGAATATTCGCAGTCATTACACTATGTTTCTGATACAGGGAGAATTTAAGTGAAAGTCTATCTGATATTTAAAAGAGAAAGTTTATCCGGTATTTTAAAAGGCTGATAAAAGTCAATCGCTTTGATGTTTGGCAGACGTAAAAAAAAAGGTTAAAACATCAAATGAAATCTAGCCCCACGTAATATATATACGACCACCCGAGCTTTACTTGCTTCGTTTTCTCAGATAACTTTGTCGATAAGATTATAACGTCTTCGGAGTGCCCCTTGAAAATCACCATAAATTCACTTGGATCGGCTCTCTTGCAGCCCACTGAGCTTAACCCGTTAGGGACCACGATCCCATATATGGGATCGGTGAAACAATTGCACATAGAAGAAGTTTGGTTGGAGATTAATTTCATATCTGTGTTAGAGATTATCAAGGGACACAACCTCTAACATTGAAATGTGATACGTCGGTAATCTCCCTTGTTTTGAAGTCACCAGCTGTCATTTGATATCGCCACGCGCCGTTTTGAAAGCAAAGATGACAACGTCACGAAGGTAAGCAAATATTGCCATGTCTAATAACATTTTTGTAAAGGTATTAAGAATAAAAGTTGTTGTTTACATCATTATCCGAAATGTGTCTTCAAAGTTTTGTCTCTGAGTCTGTCAGCATGCTTGCAATGTATTCATAAACTGCGATCCCATATATGGGATCGTGGTCCCGAGAGGGTAGGGGTTTTCCGTTTTTGGTTATTTGAAGTATGATTGGTGTTTCTTGCAGAACATTCAATGTGAACCAAGTAGTAAGCATTCTGGAAGACCTAGGGACTTTTGAAGAAGCTACAGTCTACATTGAGCCCCCTGCTGTTGGTGAGGACACGGATGAGGACAGCGGTGATGAGGATGATGGGGGAGTGGTGTCAAATCTGAACAGAAACCAACTACTTGCTGGGTCCGTTGCAACCATCGTACGGCAAGGAGTTCGTTCTTCAGTCAGAAGAAGTTGGCGTCTACCCTATGAAAATGGCCACCAGATGGTCAAGAGCGCAGAAAAAGGCAGTGCAGATTGGGCAACCATCCCTCATCAAGCACTATAATAACACCATGGGCGGCGTGGACAGATGCGATCAGAACATCTCCAAGTACCGCACACAGATCAGGTCAAAGAAGTGGACGTGGCCCCTGGTGGCTTATTGCATCGATCTTTGTGTTCAGCAGGCATGGCATCTCTATAGAGCTACCCCTAAAGCTGCTGATGATCCCATGGACCTTCTGGCCTTCCGTCGATCCATTGCTCAAGCATACCTTGCTCGTGGTCCTCGTCACGCACATCCAGGACGCCCACGCGGATTCTCTCCACTTCATCACAGGGTTCCAGACCAGATACGGTTTGACCGCCTGGATCATCTTGTGCAACCTTGGGCCACACAGCTGAAGTGCATCCACTGCGGCATGAAAACCAAACACCGGTGTGTAAAGTGCAAAGTCGGCGTTCACGATCGCTGTTTCATCCAGTACCACACCCAGTGATAGGACATATGACAGTTTCATCTCTTATCTTGCTGCTTCATCATCGTTTTATCCGTTGTCGTTCGCAATGAAGAGACATATCATTTCTTCCTGGCTTTCCTAGGAATGGGAGAACTCTATTTCCTGCCTCTACGTTTTGTTCGGTATTATTTGGCTTCAAAGATATTGAATTGATATATTTTATTCCTTTATGGCACCCACGATCATGTTTTGATTATCACAAGCAGTGAATGGACAGAATATCAAGTATCTTTTGTTGTATCACAGCCAGTGAATGAACAAATAATTGCCACTTCTTCAGTTGTCATGTGTAATGAATTGACAAAATCGTCACCATTTTCCTCCATTACCATGCTCAGCCAATTGACATTTGATCACCCCCCCCCCCCATTCCCCGTTATTATAATGAGTAAATTGAGAAATGTTCTCTTTGAGAATAGTGAAACAACTCCTTTATGTCACTGTCACGAATTATGTTGCAAAAATACTTGGTTTGGTGAGTTTGTTTTTACAGTAATTTTTTTTAGGATTTTCAGTGTTATTTTGCTTCAAAGTACACAAAAAGTACAATTTCTTTTGTGTTATAGTTCACAACTGATGTGCTGGGGAACATGTACCTGAATCATCTTATCTGTTTCATTAAACCTGCTTAAATGAAGTTTCAATCCTCTTGTGTTGTATTTCGTGTTTTATGAAAACCCCTGCCCTTTCGGGACCACGATCCCATATATGGGATCGGCATATTTTGCCTCCAAAACCTACTTTATTCTTAAAATTAACACAAATTTTTGTCTAATATGTTAATGTTACATAATAATCTCCATAATATCGAAAAATGGAGCCAAAAAAAAATTTGGTCCCTAATGGGATACAAACAGTATCATATTTTAAATGCGATGCCTTAAGGTGAATTAGTGTCTGAAGGCTGCAGAAAATAAGCTTAGTCTTTGATTTATATACCCCCAATCCAAAAAAGAAAAGAATACTCTCTCTCTCTCTCTCTCTCTCTCTCTCTCTGTCTCTGTCTCTCTCTCTCTCTCTCTCTCTCCGCAAGGAAGGTAAGAGCAATCCTCTCAACAACAACACCACCAAGCCAACCCCAAACACCCGACCTCCCTACTCCACAACAAATTAAGGGCAGAAGCAGGGTGACTCAGCTCTTGAGTAATACGATGACGCCAGTTAGCCAACAAGTCAACGATGTCTGCACCAAGACCCTCTACTCTCCGGGCTACTGATACCCCCAAAAGGTGAAAACGATTGCCTCTTGCACACTGGCTGTCACCTGGGGTGTTGTGCATGAAGAAGTGCACAACTAGGTAGGATCAAAGCGGTGAGTCGGATTGGTTGAAATTGATATTTAGTTTAAACAAGGTTTTATTCAATTAAACATGACACAATAATAAAACGAGAAACAATAGGGACACGAACTCCAGCGAACGCTTCTATTACGAGATTGAGATATATTTGAGATTTCATCTAACCCGGCCCCGTGCTTGCATGGTTCCTACCACAGATATATAGACTTACATTTATTTCTGTAATTCCCACCCAGCTGGGTACATTTTCGTGCATACGACCCCTTGTAGAAAGGTAATCTGCAGTGCTACGACCTCGTAGAAAGGTAATCTAGAGCACTAGGCAAACACCTTGGCCTCTCCGCTGTATTTGAACAACAAAACTGTAGACTGTGCCTATATTACGTTGCACAGTCACACGCATCACGACGATACCAGGAGCAGAGGTTGAAGATTAAACGACTCCAGTGGGAAAACAGAAATCACCACCCTCTTTGGGGAGTGTGTTGGGGGGGGGAGGCCGGGTTCTTCCTTTCTCTGTCTGTGTGTGTGTTTGTGTGTGTGTGTGTGTGTGTGTGTGTGTGTGTCTCTCTCTCTCTCTCTCTCTCTCTCTCTCTCTCTCTCTCTCTCTCTCTCTCTCTCAGCTCCAACTCCTGCCCGCTCTCCCACTCCCATCTAAACTCTCCCTCCCTCTTCCTAGCTCTCTGTCTCTCTCTGACACACACACTCAAGCTGTTTTTCTTGGGTATCTTTCCCTGGGAAAAGCGAGACGTGCCGTTATGGAGTCAGCCCACTTTTCTGTTCATTACATTGCCGCAGTTCCTTTAAAAGTAGCCTTCTTTGTGTTACGGTAAACGGTCTCAGAGGCGTGGATGGATCGAGTGAGAATTGTTTTGAGTTCCAGCCGTTTTAACTCCCAAAACTAATATCATGCGGGCAATATAATTATATCATATATATTCTCAAGTCAGAATGCGGTAATTGCACATCCTCGCTGCTTTTTAACTTAGCTACTTTCTTCAATTTAATTTTGTACAAGCTTTTCAAAAACTCGCTCTCAAAGTCGTTTTTCTGTCCTCAGTCTCCGCTTGAGAAAAAGACTTATTCTCTTCCTCTCTTGGAGCAAAGCCCTGTGTCAATTTCCACCTAGTGTTCGCCTACGGCCATGCGTTCAGACCTTCAAAGCAACCGCTGCAAATTCAAATTTCAATTCCCTTACCAATGAACACCTCAACCTGAGAATCAAACCACGACCTTTCGACTTATTCCCCGTTGGACCATAGCCCCAAAATGAGCCAAGGGTCCCTTGGAATCAAACGCCCCTGAATGTACTCGACTCACCGTCAAGGTTCACTCCTTCCCGTGTATACAGTTTGGCTCACCGTCTGAGTTCAGTCTGGCCAGGCGTGTTGCATGTGACAAGACCATCCCTCCGCTTGGTCACATAGCAAAACTCAACAGTCTGGGTGCTCTCTATGCACAGCAGAATTTTCGTTTCTTGATAAATTAATATGATCAAAGCCTCGAGTGGCATTTTACTCAATTAGTTCATTTTTTTTACAGCCCACTTGCCCCAGCAAGTAGACAGGGTGTTGATTTGTGGCACATGACCAAGTGGAGGGATGGCCTTGCCCGATGCAAAAGCATGGCAAGATCTGAGACGGTAAGCCACACTGTTTACACGGGAAGGAGTGAATCTTGAAGGTGTGCAGATTACATTGTGTTTTTACAAAAGCGTTTAACTCAATCGAACAGACTACCGGTCACAGACCCGAACGGTCATTTAATCAAAGTCTACATCCTACCTTTGGCCTAGCTGTGCCTCGTGGGACAACATTCACCCAAATTACCGGTGTCATCCCAACCTGCTGCTTCCCAACCTGCCGTATCCCACCCTGCCGCACCCAACCTGCCGCATCCCAGTCTGCCGCACCCCAACCTGCCGCACCCCACCCTGCCGCACCCCAACCTGCCGCATCCCACCCTGCCGCACCTCAACCTGCCGCATCCCACCCTGCCGCACCCCAACCTGCCGCATCCCACCCTGCCGCATCCCAACCTGCCGTATCCCACCCTGCCGCACCCCAACCTGCCGCATCCCACCCTGCCGCGATGTCGATTTTATGGAATGGAATGGCGCCGTTTATATGCAACATACATTTTATCTCAATCTTTCATAACTTGAATGCCATACGTAAACTTTTAATATAAGAATGTTTTAACGTCAACGCCAGGTATTGCCATTGTACTTGAACATATACTTCTACGTTGGAAGTAAATCTGAATATTACCATCCGGGTATAGAATCACAGAATCTGGGTCAAAGTAATCGTGACACCTTAGTCGAATCGGCCAGTCTCCAAAGGTCATTAAATCAAACGCTCCTCAGTGGCCGCCGAATGCGTTTCATCCCCGGCGGTCAATGCAATCAGCACACCTTTAGTTTAATCAGACATGCAAGCCACAGTCCCCAGAATAAGCCAACGGTCGTTGAATCAAACGGCCCTGGACGATGTGTTTCATACTCGGCGGTCAATGTAATCTGCACACCTTGACGGAAAAGGGTCAGGTAGCCCGGGAAGCTAATTTCCATTTTCTTCCCCCCATACCGCGCTGTACCTATCAGCGGCAGCACACTCCGTAATCCTGTGATAAGCCAGTCTGGAGGGGAAGAGATAAACACTAATCTCTGGGCAGCCGCGGACCCCTCCAAAGCCAGGTTGTCCAGCAAGAGCTGGGACTTTGTCGGGCTGTCAGTGGGGCCTGTCGATACAATGCTAGCCACTATACTAATGGCTCAGCGCCGCTTACAGTCTGTGACCAACTTGGCGATAACAGCGCCTGATATAGTAGCACATGTTACCGGGTTCTTGGGCTGTCGTGCTGCTTGTCCTGCATTTTGTTTAGGTCTTATCACAGGTACTACCTGTCGGCCTGTGTTTATTCTCTTTGGTCTTATCTGCTTCTGCTCACCGTGCATGTTGTTGTCGTGTGCTCCTCTGCAGCGCCGGAAATCGCCCGTATCCTTCGGTCTAAGGTCAATTGCAAACGGCGGGTTTTCCTTCAGCAGTGCCACAGAGATTTGGTGCTACTAGCAACGAGAATGTCTACGATTATCAGGCCGTCTGTCTGCGATGACAGTTTTCTCTCGAGAAAATTATCCTGATGCAGAAGTGGAAGAAGGAGGACCGGGGGGCAACAAAAAAAGCAGGACAAATCGAAAACTGAACAATTTACAGCCTTTAAAGATTCCCCAAACAGCATTTTAAATGTGAATAATGAAACGTTTAAACGCCGATTTCAAGGTATTCCTAATGAGCGGGGGCATCATTCAAAACCACAAAATATGAAACTGTGTAGCTTTTGGGGCAGTTTGAGACAGTTTCGAAATGGTGAGGGGTATGGCTTCGATTTTAAAATCACAATTTAATCCCTCAGTAAAATATCTAAATGTTTTAGATCAAACGTGAGCACGTGCCAGCAGACCAGTTGCACGTGCATGAGCAATTACTCCAGAGAATATCTCTTATCAGACGGCGCTCTGTCCGTCCTTCTCTCACTGTGCACACCAAGCGCCCTGCCATCTTCACTCGTCCCCTCAGCAAGTCCCCAACACAAGGGCTACCTGTGTGTTGAACTGCGGCGGCCAAAAAGCATGCATGTCAGCGTGTTTGTCCAAAATGACCCCTTCACCATACAGAGATGCCTGGACACGAGACCTCGCAAGGAACCTTGTCTCTGACGATCAGGAGGAACAACGCGCGAAGCAAAACTTCACGGCCACAACACTGAATCTGGAGAATGGCGCACGGAGCGAAACTTCACGGCCAGCAAGCTGAATGAAGAGAATGGCGGCGAATGTGAGGCCTGCCTGCCAGCCAGGGCTTTATTTGAGCTTATGGAAGAATCATGAATAGTTGTGATGACCCCACGGGGAAGAGCAAACCTTGGGCACTGCCTGGGGGATCTGCAAGGTTAGGGACGTCACAAGACAACTGCCGCGCATGACAGTCCTGTTTGCCCAAGATTAGGACCAGGTTCTATTCCTCTTCCGCTTGTGAATTTTCTATCCACCGCGGTCAAACAGACCCATATAGGTTGGCGGTCTCAAGGATGATCATATTCCGTGACTTCTTCTCGGGGCGGAGAGGGGAAGGAGGACGGCCTTGTACTCGGCGAGGGATGCAGGCTGCCGCGTTGCGTCAACATACACAAGTAAACACAGCGAGGGTTGTATGCAAGTGTAGGTTGCTGGCATGATAGAGAGAACCTCCCCTCATCCACCACCACCACCACCACCACCACCACCTCGCATCTCCCCCCTCCCCATTCGGTCTTCTCTTTCATAAAGCAAGCAACTAAAACGCAAAATGATACTGCCCAAACCCCATGGCAGGAACCGGGAGAGAAAGGGGAGGCGGGAAGAAACACGCACAAAAAGACGCATCAGAAAAGAAACACAAGAATGACCACCTCGCCCACCCCATGTATACAACCTCAAAAGATGGATCCGTCTCTTTTCTTTCGTCCGCCACTGAAAATGGACAGAAAATTACACTTTTAAGTCAATTCCAATTCCTTTCGAACCAAGCCGCAAATCAACAAGCCATCTTGTGCAATTTGCCTCCGCCACGCTGTTCGAGCCACATCCGAAGCTTTTCCCCCGCAAAATTGCCGTCGGACACTAATTCGCTCCCTAGTTTTTTGCGCTATTTGTCCCGGCTAAAGGGTTTCTACCTTTTAAAAGCTTTGCCTCTCTGGGTGATTTGCTGCAAAAGAAAAAGATGGCAAAGAAGAACAAGAGCTGCCCGCAGGAAACGACGCCTTCCAGCTGAAAAATGGAAAGCAAAGATCGGTATCAGATTCTATCAGCAATCATCGAAATCATGAGCAACGCGATCCCGTAATGCCTGGGAATCGATCACAGCGGTTCTCGCTGGCATAATGGTTTGGTCAACAAACATTTTTTTTAGATCTCCCGGCCAGATGTAGGTCGTGTGCTTTCTCCTGCGCCTCCTGCTAAGCCTTCGTACTCTCCAAAGAAAAAAGTTTATTCTGTGGGTTTTTTTCCTCTCCTTTCTATCTCCCTTTTAGCTCCGTTTCCGGGAACTGGCAGCAAATTCCGTACAGTTTTTTTACTCAGCGATTTTTGCTTCCTGGTTTACACACACACATACACAACGCGTACTAGAGAGCATGGGAGAGACAGGGGAGCTCAGTGGAGGGAGTGAGGGGGACAGAGGCCAGAAAAAAGAGAAAGAGCGAGTGAGATCTTCAACACAAATCTTTAATCAATTAC
This sequence comes from Littorina saxatilis, assembly GCF_037325665.1. Lineage (NCBI taxonomy): Eukaryota > Metazoa > Mollusca > Gastropoda > Littorinimorpha > Littorinidae > Littorina > Littorina saxatilis. The sequence goes on along the minus strand of NC_090246.1, from coordinate 56,807,823 downwards.
AAAACACCTGGAACATAACGCTATACGCCAGGTAGCTTGTAAGCCCAAGACCAAGTGCGCACGGAAAAGATTCTGTCATCCATGTCAGAGTTCGGTGGGTAAAAGAAACACGAAAATACCCAGCATTGCTTCCCCCAAAAGCGGCGTATTGCTGTCTGAACGGCGGGGTAAAAACGGTAATACAGGTAAAAACCCACTTGTGTTAAATCATGTGTTAACGTGGGAGTTTCATCCCATGAACGAAGAAGAAGAAGAAGCCTAGTAGCTTCCTGACTCTTCTCACCTACCCCATTCGCATACAAACCCAAACACCCATCCTCTTCACCCCACTCTACCACCCACTAACCCATCTTCTTCACACTCACAAACATTCAAACACCCCCTTAGCCGAACAATCCCTACAGGCACGTGACACTCGCCCTCGCTGTCTATTGTGCGGAGAGCTAAACAAATCAATTAATCAATGGCTCTATCATTTCTCCTCTCTGGGGACACTCACGTCTCCAGACACAAATACACGTCCGCAGTAAGATCGTCTGAAAAGTGGCGGGGCCGTGTATACCACCAGTTGAAAGCAATCCCCAGAGTATAGGGGTTCCCAACCTGCCCCCTCTTCAATAAGGCCCCCCCAAAAATAGTCTGTTTACGGTAACCCGACCGACCCTATTTTTTTCGCGCGACCCTAGACTTTTTTTTGGCATTTGAGGAAAAAATAAAAATAAAAAAATAAAAATAACGTAAAAATATGGTTTTTGGGAGAAAAAAAAAATAAAAATCCCGACCTACCGACCCTATTTTTTTGGCTTATGTTACCGTAAACAGACCTATTTTTTGGGCCTAACTAGCTCTTTTCCCCGTTCCGATCACTACTTATACTTTTTTCTTTTTGGGTGCTTTTTTATTATTTTATTCTATTTTATTTCTCACTGTGGCATTTGCTTGTTATATCTTTGCCGGTGTTTTCCCTTGACTCGAAGACGGCTTTACTATCTTCTTTTTCTTTGGTCTCAGAATACCTTTCCCCTTAGTACTGGATCTTCAACGAGAGCCATTTTTACCCTCAATGTTTCAAATCCAAAAACAAAGAGACTGTGAATGTAAAAATTCAAATAGAAAGTGAATGTAACGTTTTTTGTCAATAACAAACGTTCCAACAACTTACCGTTCTTGGTTGTTGTTTTATTGTTTGTTTTTTTTTGGTGGGGGGGGGGGGGGGCACGCTGGATTCACTCTATTTTCGCAGGTAGTTAGTTTCGAAGATGTAAAACCTTGTAATCCCTTTTTGCGCTGGGTGCTCTTTGCAGTAGGAATCTTCTGCCTGCAAAGAATGTCAGGATGCTCCTCTATAATCTACGCTTTTTAACAAAACTTGGCCGAGGCATGTAGTTGTCTTGAGGCAATGCAAGTCCACTCTCGCATTGCAGTTTTGTCCCCCTGCTTATCTCACCTCCTCAGCGAGCGTTTTCTCACTCTCACTTATGCAGTTTTGCCACTCTACCTGAGTATTGACAAGTGAAAGAGTGGGTCCCTGTGCTAGCTAGGAGCTTCTCAATAACAACCTTTTAAAGTCTGCCCCCCTGCCCTGCCTTCCCTGCGGAATCAAAGGTGTTGTGTGTGTGTTCCTAGTTCTCTGACTGTTCTCTTCCAGTGTATGCTTTCTTTTTCTGTGTTAGTGTTTGCACACAGTTCAAAGACCCAGGGTTCAGGCGACAGACGATGGCAGGGGCTGGCAAATATTGGTTCTCTTGTTCTGTCCCCCGGCACCCTCCCACCTGGCCCTCCCCCCCCCCCCCCCTTCCCCAGGACCTTGCTTATACATAGGTCGTAACAAGCCACCCCGAGTCAAAGCAAGGCTACCCCGATCAGACGGTGAGAAGCCAGGCCGGAGTCAATTCTACCCCGATTACCGACACGGCAGACACACACAAACACGACGGAGAGAGAAAAAGGGCTGCCGCCGACTACAACCGAGCAGTCGGTGCATTTTTCAACGGGGTTAAATTGAAAACGGCGCGACTGCCTTTAAACAGCTGTACTTTCCCCTCTCTTTAGTTGGTGAAACTAATTGGGACACACACCATGGACACATGCCTGTGACTCGGTGAGACCTTTAACTGAGAACAGCTGCGATTCACGACGAAAGGTCAATATTCACTGGGTCTTGTGAAAATGGCCTGTTGTGTTGACCAAAAAACAATTCTGACAAATAGTTCCTTTGGTAACCATTGCCGTGTTCGTCATTCTAACGGTATTTATACAAACAACTTTTAGGTGGAGTTTTTTTGTTACGGCAACACAAGAAGCTCGGCTCATGATTATAAAAATGCAAACCTGTTAATATTACAGGTCGTCGCGACAAAATGGTTTGTTTTCACATTTGTGTACAAAAAAATGTGTGTCATTTTTTGCATTCTTTCGGTAATATGCAATAAGTGAAGTGACACATTGAAGATAGCAAAACCGATACCAACCAGGTCATGTCAGCGGAATAAATGAAGAAAGGTGATTGATACATGTACTTCACTCTATGAGGTTTAATGAAAAAGTGCTCTATTCACTGACAAACATCGACATTGTGTTGCTCAGTATTAACCCTTACACTGGTTGTCGCGGTACAGTGTGAATCTGTGTGAAACTCTTTGCAGACGATACGAGTATGTACTTAAGTTTAGATAACGATGATGTACGAGCAGAGATTTTGAATTCTGATTTGGATAAAATTCGCACATGGGCTTCTAAATGGAAAGTCACTTTTAATTGTCAAAAGACAGAATTGTTGGACATTTGTAGGCAACAAAATGTTTTACTTCCACCATTGTATTTCGAAGATGCACACTTAGTTGATGTTGAAAATCACAAGCACCTTGGCGTCATTCTACAAGGTAATTGTAAATGGGATTCCCACATAAAAAGTCTAATTGCTAAATGTAGAAAGTCAATTGCGTGTTTTGGTTTATTCAAGCATCGTTTAAACAGAAAATCACTTGAAGTTATATATAAATCCTTTATGTTACCATTGTTTGATTATGCGGACGTTATCTGGGATAACTGTACACAGTGTTTGGCAGACGAGTTGGAGACATTGCATCTCGATGCAATCCGAATCATTGTAGGTGCAGTACGTGGCACAAGCCACCAAAAACTGTATAACGAATCTGGTTTTGTGCCCCTGAAAGAAAGGCGACGTCGTCATAAACTTTTGCTGTATTATAAAATTGTAAATCGTTTAACCCCAGAATATTTATATTCCAAACTGCCGGTCCTGGTTTCCGATGTAAATCCTTACCACAGACGACGCCCTCTTGAACGTAAGTTTCCATTGTGCAGAAGTGAGTTATATAAATCTTCATTTTTTCCTTCAACGACAGCTTTGTGGAATAATCTTCCAGAAAATATACAACAAACGCAGTCAGTTGGTGAATTTAAAAGGTATTTGACCGATGGAGATGTTGTTGTTCCGCCGTATTATTATCTAGGCAACCGCCAGGGACAGGTACTTCACAGCAGGTTGAGATTAAACATGAGCGATTTGCAACAAGACTTAGTTAACCGACACCTCTCTGATAATTTAGAATGTACGTGTGGAGCATGCCCGGAAGATTCTGAACATTTCTTATTACACTGTCCAAAATTTAAAGAACATAGAACCATTTTATTCAATAGCCTGCCAACACACGTTCTGGACTGCAAAACACTCTTGTTTGGAAATACTGATTTAACTATATCTTTGAACACGAAAATATTCTCTGTTGTACAAGACTATGTTATGTTAACTAATCGCTTCGGCTGATATTATATTAACTGTGCAATTGATGTAGCCAGGCATTCTCTCCCTCCCTCTCTCTCTCTCCCTCTCCCTCTCTCTCTCTCTCTCTCTCTCTCTCTCTCTCTCTCTCTCTCTCTCTCTCTCTCTCTCTCTCTCTTTACCCTATTTGTATAAAATATAATTAAAGATTATCAAGATAAGTGTTGAAGCTATCACTTGTTCGCCATGTTTTGCTATCTGAATGTGTATTGATTATAAGTTCAAGAACGTGTCCATAAGCAATCTGCTTGTTAACGTTCTCAATGTTGTTATTGTTTGAAACGTGTGTATGTGAATTTGAATAAACACGCTTAAACCAATCTGTGTGATCGGTTTCAGTTTTGGGACCTCACATGCACCCTAAGACAACACATAATTGGAACTTTGACCGTTTTCTCTATGTTCGTTTCTCTGTTACTTCACAAGAGGCACTGGTATATTTGGAATCGCACCAGGGTAAGGGTTAATGAGTACACAACAATCTTCCATCTTGATAGCCTTTTCTACAGCAGTATGTTACGAAAATATATGACAGGCGAATGCTCTTTGTCTAGTCATCAACAGGACGCCTGCTGTTCGTCAACAAAATTAATTTGCCGCCACATACATTGCACGCACATCCTGATAGTCTTACCGAAAGTGAGGTCAGCTAGGAGAATAGACGTAAGTGGACCACTGCCACATAAATAAAACACAATATGCACAACCCTTGCCAACCTATCCAACTAGAGAAACCAAGAAAATACAACAGTGGCCATACATAAAGGAGTATATTTACAACCCTCACCTACCTACCAAAGAGACTGACTGGCTGTCCAAACGAGACCAATTGCATGGCCTATCATGACGTAACTGACGAAATAAATTTAACGTCCTCTTCGGACCTAGTGGCATGGCCATACATAAAGGAGTCTATTTACAACCCTTACCTACCTACCTACCTACCAAAGAGACTGACTGGCTGTCCAAACGAGACCAAATGCATGGCCTATCATGACGTAACTGACGAAATAAATTTAATGTCCTCTTCGGACCTAGTGGCATATCTTGGGACAGGTAGGGGAAATAAATATGCTCCCCCAAAAAATACCCAGTTGGACAAAACTAAACCATATAACGGCTGCCGTACGCTCCGAGCCATGCGTCCATCAGCACCAATCTCTATTCATGTTTATTGCCCCGAGACACCACCAATACGTGCCAAGCACCGCAACCCCCTTCAACAAATCGTCCCCCACGCGCGACAAATCACCTGCCCGGTAATCAGCCTTGGCACAAATCACACCTGATGACAGGTGAAGCGGAAGCTGCAGCGGCTGCTCATCAAGCGTGACCAGTTGCTGTTTCCTCCACACGGTGACAGGAGAGACAGGTAAAACTTTTGATGGTTAGTCCTAGGCAGTGCAAATACAGCGATGCCTAAAATTTAAGCCCCCCCCCTCCCCACTTCTTCTGATGAGAGGACACCGAATTATAAACACATGTCTTTGTCTTTGTCAATTGACGTAACTCAAGTATCACTGGTAACTCCTGCAATGAAATCCCCTCTGATTAGGGAACACCTTTAAATAAAGGACGCGCTTTATTTGTCCCTTTGTTTATTACTTTTAACCGAAGTTTCCCTAGTATGAGAAGACACCCTCAATGTCCATACCCTGGTTCCTGTACCCTCCACTGAGAAAACACCTTAGAATAAATGACACATTTTTTCCGTCTCTGTCTTTGTTGATCAACATAACCAAACATCCCTGAAATGAGAGGGCACCTGTAATGTAAGGACACTTCTGGATGGTCTCAAAGGTGTCTTCCCACAACAGGGACCACTGTGCCCACAACCATCCTTGCTCCCCATGATGGCTGAAAACTTCAATCGCTGTTCCCCTTGCAGCAACAAAAAGGAATGCAGAAAAAGGGTAGCTACGGCTAAATAAACCAAATTAAGGATTCCAGACAATATAATCCCCGATGCAAAAGAAAGAAAAAATAAAGATCAGTTATCAAAGATTATTACCAATTCAGGGCCCCATATGGCTTTTTGACCAATCAGGACGGATTCTAGGTGACCCTCTAAATGTTATAACGTTCAGGCAGGGACCCTTTTTGTTTATCACGCTAAAAATTAACAAGACAAAGTAAAAATGTATTTCAACAATATCAGCGTGATTTATTCTAAAGAATGACACTTCAAATGCTGTCAGATAATACTCTCTTTATCTTAAAAAAAAAAAAAAAAATACCGAAAAGCGAGTTTTGTCGGTGGGTGCGTAACGGAACAGCAAGGCACCGCCCATCGTCTGAGTGTGCAATGCCGACCGCTCACTTGAAATCTAAATGATCAAAGTTCGGAAAAATCAAGTGAAATTGCGTCACTCGCTTTACATCAAATGTATCTTTAAGTCATTTCCCATCCGTCTGGAGTCGGTTCTAAATCTGTCGCTCTTTGTTCAACGAGAAAAAGCGAAGAAACCGAAACGCATGTTCAACATGATTTATCTTGTGAGATTGGTTTGTTTTTTTTTTTTTTTTTTTGTCTTTTGTATTTGCCAAGCACATCATCGTGGGGCTTTTAATCCATAACATGCATCCGTCTACAATGTATCCTCATTCATCCTTCAACATGTATAATAAATATGTAAATGGCAAGTATACAAGACATACAACATTAGGACCTAACCGACAGACGGACATATAACATACCGTTCACTTAAGTATGGCCGGAGCATAACATCACATGCAGATTCCAATACTGACACAAAAAATATATTTATAAATGTAAACTTCAGGGCTCAGTTCCGCTTTTGAATGTTTTTTTGAAAATATTAAAACAAAGATATTACATTGAAAAGAAATTGAATCTTATCAGGAATAGAAATATTGAATTTTTGGCAGAGTGGTTACCCTATGCGAATATATGTTAGGTTATTGACCAAGGCGAGGTGTCCATTTCAGCTTAACGTTTTGTACAGTTTAAAATTGTAGGTTTTTATAAGATTTTAGGCAAGAGTGTGTGTATGTCTTATGTCTTATGTCTGTCTGCTTCACTTATCCTCTTACCTGTCTGTCACCCTGTCCAATCTTATGGGAGTAGGGGTGTCTTGTATTTTAGGGACTTTTGACTATTGTAGGGTGGAAGTTAAAAAATAATCTATTATTTGTATTATTACTTAAGAGTATACATTATACATGATACCACCACCATCATTGGCCCGGTAGCTCAGTTGGTAGAGCACTGGACTTGTGATCGAAAGGTCGCAGGTTCGAATTCGGGCCGGGACGGACACGGGTCAACTTTATGTGCAGACCCAGAGACGGAAGCCATGTCCCACCCCCGTGTCATCACAATGGCACGTAAAAGACCTTGGTCATTCTGCCATAAGTGCAGGTGGCTGAATACACCTAAACACGCAGACACCTGGGTAGCGCGACTCCGTTGCTGCTAGCTTTCCACTGGGAGGAAGCGACCCGAATTTCCCAGCGATGGGACAATAAAGTAATGGAAATGAAATGAAATGAAATGAAATTACCCCTCTCTCTCTCTCTCTCTCTCTCTCTCTCTCTCTTTTTTTTCATCAGTATTGGAATCTTGTGAGATTGTTGTGTGTCAAAGGCATTTGACCTGTGAATATTCATCACGTCAGGTGTGTTACTATGATTGGCTGACTCAGGTCACGAGAATTCTTTGACTGACAGGCATAATCAGGTAGAAGCGCTCAAGTTCCCATTGCGGCTGTTCTAATTCGCGGGGTCGCTTCGAAATTTCTTTTGGTCAAATTAAACGGTAATAAAACCGTTATTTCTAATATGCTGACTGTTAGCAAATGATAACAGACGTGTCTCACAAACGATATCAACATTCGCCTAAAAGGCTCATGCTTGATATCTTTTTTCTCGACATGTCTTGTTATCATTTGCTAACAGTCAGCATATTAGAAATAACTCATATAATGCATTTTTGAGGCTAACAGCAGCGGGTTTAACGCTTGTCTGAACAACCAGTGTTTTATTTCGTCCATCTGGTGCAATTGCAATTCAATCTGGCTGGAACTTAAGATGAAGCAGACACGCCACCCAAACTCATTAAAAAACATAACCCGTAATTTTTTGCTGAACACCCTTCAAGCGGCTCATTTGAGAAGAATGGCACACCATTTTCGGTCGCATGCAAAAGCAAGTTGTTCTTTCTCGGCTTCTTCTTTGGGCTGTATGTAGACTTTTATGAAACACACGTACATGTACAGCAGACCCACATTCAGAGTCTTCGAAGTCCCCTAAATCTTGCTGAATATCTACCGCAGTTATTTAATTGCGTTCATAAAACGTAGTTCCTCTTCAAGGTCAAAACGGACTGCATAAATTATCATCTAATAGTACATCACATCTGAAATTAAAAGATTAAAAGAAAATATACTGCAACAAAAAACTGACAATGGTAAAATATATCATTTCTTAATTGATTGTCCAGAACAGCTTCGTCGTTCCTTAATTGCCTTTCAGTCCACGGCAATAGCCTCACGGCGAATCGTACCAAAAGTAAATGTCCGTCACAGAAACAAACATCATGTATCAAACGATTCTGGCCTTACAACAGAGTCTCAGAAAGCAATCAATGTCTCAGTGACTCACCAAGGAGAGCTCTAACAATGAGAGAGATTTATCTCAAATCGTGGAAAAGTTGTCACAGAAAGCCTTGGCATTTCAACCGAAGGACAATACAGCCTGAGGATGGCGCTTCTAACGACATTGTGGCAGTCACTGTAACAAGTATAAATGTTCCCAATTAACCAGGCCCGTGATTGTGTATCTGATGTGTGTGTCTGTGTATGTGTGTGTATGTCTGTGCGTGTGTTTGTGTCTCTGTGTGTGTATGTGACTGCGTATGTGTACGTGCGTGTGTCTGTGTGTCTCTCTCAGTCTGGTTGGATTGTTGTCTGTCTGTCTCTGTTTGCGAGTCTACCTGCCTGTCTGCCTATGTCTATGCGTGTTTGTGTACACAAAAAAAGAGAGATTGCATCCACACACACACACAAAATTCAAACCTATGTTAAAAGTTAGTATCGTGATCGACTTCTTTAGTGTCAGCCTAAGGAGTACTGTATCAGAGCTCCTTGTGTCAGCCATAAACATCCTGTCCCAATCAAAAGAAATCCATCAATGTCCTTAGTTCTTCACCTGACCTGTCATCTTAGATGATTAGAAGTAGTCATGGCAGCAGAAAACCAAGGAGACAGGGGACACGTCTGGGTCAGCGTACCTGAGAGATCGATCTCTTAAATCATTGAACACCTCAAACTCACGTAGCGCATTCGACAGGGACACAAAGAGAAAAAATTAATTGGATTGTTCCAGAAAAGTCTTGAAGCTCTATCTCAAAGACTACGGCCATTGCACGCGCTATATATATATATATATAATGCGATAATTACAATAACTGTTTTGGTTGATTTCCCTGGCACACAGACGGAGTTCAGTCGGTTTTAACGATTTATATAGAGTGTGTGCTAGGCGCGCACGCGCGTGTGTGTGTGTGTGTGGGTGCGTGGGTGCGTGCGTGCGTGTGTGTGTGTGTAGGTGTGTGTGTGTGAGTGTGTAAGCGTGCGCTTGCGTGTTTTCAAAGTAAATTGCGATAAAATTGGGTAATTACAATAACTATCTTGGTTGCAATTCCCTGGCCAACAAACGGAGTTCAAATGCGTGTAATTATTGACTGGAAATTATTACAGCCTCTATTTCTTGAGTTCCGGTAGTATTTCATTTTCACTGTCTTTTGCGGAAGACATTTTAATATCCTCTTAAAATAGCGTATTACGATTTTTAAGACGTTACGATTTTTCTCTCTCGTGTACGATTTCTCGTAACAGAAAGGTACGCATATTTTTCTTTCTCTTTGATCTAAAAGTAAACGCAACTCCTTTATTCTAAATCACAAAAGAAAAATAAATCCATAAAACCTCAGACTTTGGGCAGTAATGAGAAAGAAAAAAAATGACTCGGAGGTGATCGATTATTTTTCTCCATATTTGCAATATCGTTACCACTACTTACGGCTTCTAGTCACGGCTCGTGACTCTAAAACAGAAAATCAGTCAAGCGTGGTGCTGTGACAAGCGCGCTGCAGCAGCAGCAGACAGCCAGGGAGGACACGGTAGGCTGCGTTGAGCCCGCCTCCCCAGTCAAACAGGTGGGGGATGATTGACAAGCCGAGGCGCTAAACCGCCAATGACGGGCCAACGACCCTCCCGTCACCGTCGTCAGCGCTCTTGCTGCACTAGCGCGGGTCCCCCCTGTTCAAAACAGCAGAGACGATCGAGTTCTATGTTCTCTACAATCTCTCAATTCCGCACTGTAGCGCATACAGCGAGACTCGCACGGCTAGTCAAGGTGTGTGCTGTTTTACTATAGTTCAGTGCGCTGTTTTCTAGTTGGGACAGGGGAGAAAAGTTGCCCAACACAACGTCCTAGCCCACAGCGGTTGGTAGTAGTAGTGGTTATCTGTGCGTGTGTGTGTGTGTGTGACCGGTGGCTGGCTTGGCAAGGTGGGGGACGGCGAAGCACACGAGACTGACTCGGCGGCGGCGTGGTCACTTGGCTCGCTTCCTTCTTGCGGCGCAAGCACCCCGACAGGGTGTCACAGTGTGTGTGCAGGGATTTCACCCAACTGGACGTCAGCTTCTGATTCTTCCCTCTCCAACTTTAACTTTCGTCCAGCTGCAACAACAACCACAATTTACACCGAGAGATTGGAGGATCGTTGTGTCCTCTCAACCCACGTTGTGTGAGGTGCCTGTCATTCACCAAAGAAACAACTGGTCTGTGATTTTTGATCCCTGATCTTCTTTTCTCTCAACGGATACGATTCTTCACGCTTCGCTGAACCAACGGTAGAAAAGTACTTCGATTTCTGTTCTTTGACACACGCGGGATCTTTCTACCTGTCAAGGTGTGTGTAGTTGGCACAGGTACAAGAGGCTGCGCTGGCCCACCTGAACGGAGAGAAAAAAATACCTGCACCTGAAGACAGCGACAATGAACGTGACATGAACTAAAGTCGCGGCGACAAAAAAGGATTAGTACCTGTGGACATTTGTTCCCCCCTTTTCTACCTGGGATCACTTTGGTCCTCCTACCTGAGGAGTTGTTACCTGTGTGAAGGAACGTGATCTATCTAGGGTAGGGGGATGTGGAATGTACTGCAGCATGTTGACGGCAGCCAGGATACCTGTGAGGTGAGCTCTCAGCTCACCTGACTCTAAAGGTGCAGGGTAATGCTTTACAGGTGAGATAACAATATTGGTGACAAATTAAAACGTTTTTTTACTGAAAGGTGAAAGTAGAGATATCTCTCTCTCTCTCTCTCTCTCTCTCTCTCTCTCTCTCCACTACCTACATTAACACCACACACATACATGTAAGAAACTTATTTGATCCCCCTCCTCCCCCCCTCCCCCAGAATAAAAATGAAACTTAAATTAGATTTGACCAATAAAAAGGCAGAAGCGAGCGATGACTAATCCCTAAAACCTACGTTACAGGTACAAGAACAGTCGGCAGATTTCATAAGCTTCTGTGATTCGCAGAAATGCTTCCTTTTTGTGTTGGTTGATTCGTTTTGTGTTGCTGTATTTTCGCTAAAGCGTTTGTGTTGATCCGATTGATAACACAAAACGCATGCAAAGAACATGATTGTAAATGAAAACGGCATTTAAGCTGATTACATCAGCACGATTGCGTTTTGTGATGCGTGTGTGTGTCTGGTCTGTGTGTGTGTGTGTGTGTGTGTGTGTGTGTGTGTGTTTGAGCTGGCCTGTCTGTCTGTCTGTCTGTCTGTCTGACTGTCTGTCTCTCTCTCTCTCTTTTTTTCTCTCCCTCTCTCTCTCTCATATATTTATATTCAATGTAAAACATGCAGACTGCAAGACTGTCGACAATCATAGTGTTCATTCGTCATAGTCAAAGCAAAGCCTGTGTTTATCGTGTTACCAAGGAAAACTGCAGCTAAGCCATTTCGTGACTAGCCAATAACTGCCACAACCCATTACACAATTCGTTGGTAAACAAAATAAATGGTCTGCAGAAGTTTGCCAGTGTCTGTGAATTTCTGTCCCTGTATGCGTTCGATCAAATTGCCTCTGAATAGCATAAAAGCCGGTTTTTAGTGCGGATTGGACTGTCTGGTTAAGTGATTTCATGCGAGATTTCAGGCAGATGGGAATAAATTGTAGTCTTAGGTCAAAAGCTCTGGAAAAAAATATCTTCGGCCCAAAGCACTTGGGAAAAATATAGTTTTGGACCAAAGCACTTGGGAAAAATATAGTTTTAGACCAAAGCACTTGGGAAAAATATAGTTTTAGACCAAAGCACAAGGTCACTTTACGTTGAATTAAATAAAGTTTCAGGGCCAAAGCACATGGAACAATTTATCGCATAAGATTCAAGACAAATTGGAAAAACGGGCACAACTAACAGTCTTAGATCCAATAACCTTAAAAACAATATAGAGTCTCGTGCGTTGTTTTGGTGCTGAATAATTATTCGTTATCCTATCTTGTTTTGGTTTGATAGGGGTTGTTTTTCGTGTGTGGCATGGGGTTTTCAATATAGTCCCCAATTTAGTGTACAATGGAAAGCTTACATACTTTTAAAACTTGTGTAAAGTACCATTGTATATTTGAGGCACATGGGAAAACTTGTCAATGTATTTTAACAACTTGTGATATGTGGAGGGGGGGGGGCGGGGGGGACCGACTTGCGGGCATAGGTGAAAGACACGTTGCCACAACTTGCAGTCTTCGGTTTGATCCGAACATTGTTGCGAGAACGGTTATTCTAACAAAGACGACATCCTTGTGTTTTTAACAAGTGGATAGATCCACAAAATCTGGTGCCAGGCAGCTTAAAGATAACTCATTTTAAACATTCCAAAGTTGAACAATCACTACGCTATTCATTTCACTTTTTTTTTCCAGGCTTGTGTTTTCGCTGGGTTTTCGGGGTTGTCAGTCTGAGTTTAATCTTTACCCTCGTAAGGTCACTTCACATTGAATTAAAGACCTCCCACCGGAAGAGGGCAGAGGGGACGCAGCTGGGAAAGCAACAAGCCGCTAAACCCCTCACAGCAAGTTGACCACACAAAGTGTAGATCGTAGACCAGATCTGTCCCCCCCACTCCAGATCCGCTCTCGGCTGGGGGAGCAAAACCTGTAATCCTCCCAACAGGTATCTGCGGCCTGCAGTCCGCCCCTCCCGTCTCCTCCATTAAGAGAGTGGGAGGAATGTGTCCCCCAGGGTCACTCTTCCTGCCCAGCCCTCTTTTCCTCCTTGTAGCGGAGTTGAGGATCGCGCGCACTGTCCGAAACGAATTCCGAGACTGCAATGGTCACGTTCCTGTGGCTTTCTTTCAAGTGTTGCGGTGTTCATGTTGCACACGAGATTTTTGAAGATAATCAATGGGATGATGAAGTGTAAGGTCTCTGTCTTTGAAGTGTTACGCAGAGACAGCATATTTGAAGTCTTGTCTTTCTTTCTTTCTTTCTTTCTTTCTTTCTTTCTTTATTTGGTGTTTAACGTCGTTTTCAACCACGAAGGTTATATCGCGACGGGGAAAGGGGGGAGATGGGATAGAGCCACTTGTCAATTGTTTCTTGTTCACAAAAGCACTAATCAAAAATTTGCTCCAGGGGCTTGCAACGTAGTACAATGTATTAGCCTACCTTACTGGGAGAATGCAAGTTTCCAGTACAAAGGACTTAACATTTCTTACAGACTAAAATCTTTACAAAAATTGACTATATTCTATACAAGAAACACTTAACAAGGGTAAAAAGAGAAACAGAATCCGTTAGTCGCCTCTTACGACATGCTGGGGAGCATCGGGTAAATTCTTCCCCCTAACCCGCGGGGGGCGTCTTTTGAATCTGAGTGTATGTACATAGTTAGTTTTTTTTAGTTATTACGCTGCATGAGCTTGTATGTTAAGTCTGTCTTTGAAGAGTCACACAGAAATACATCATACGATATATGAAGTAAAGACTGTATAGCTTTTGGTTCTTGCACCAAAAGAGTTTTCGCGCTGTCAGGGCATTGTGCGCCGAAATGTATCTTTGATGTGTATTACTCGGGATTTTTCAACTAAATATCTTGGAATGTTACGTTTCAACGCAGAGCTTTTATGTAGAATTGCCAATGCCTGATGTAAGACCTTCTTTTGATCCTTAAAATCTATCAATGGGAAGTCATAGGCTTTCCGAAAGAAACAGAAACGGGGGGGGGGGGGGGGTGCGTGGTGGATTTGCGTCGAAGGTCCTTTTCAGCACAATACGCTCTCTGTCACTCTCTGTCTCTGTCTGTCTCTCTCTCTGTGTCTGTCTGTCTCTCTCTCTCTCTCTCTCTCTCTCTCTCTCTCTCTCTCTCTCTCTCTCTCTCTCTCTCTCTCTCTCTCTCTCAGAAACCTGTCCACCCACTCTGTAGCGTAGGCAAACGTAGCCTGACGTCAACAACCGAATCATCAATTCATTAGCGCTAAAGGTATGTCACACGGACACCGTCCGGACAATCACTGTCTCGAGTCAGCGCGTTCCGCTTGGCTTGACAGACAAGTGGACACTGAGAGATGTTGGGACGTCAGTCCATCAGTGTCACAACAACCACCGATCCGCTTTGGTGAATCACTCCATGCAGCTAGCGGCCATCTTTTTCCACCTGAAGTATTTCAGCCCACAAGCGCCAAAAGTAACAATAGCAAAGATCATGGCGATCTTTAAATTTCCATCTTTTCTTATACGCTGCTATTAGCACATCCTTGGAGATTAAAACATTGACGTTGCGCACCAGAATGCCGTCAAATGAGAAGTCAGTGTTCGTTAAAAAAGAAACATTGAGCTTTACTTGCCACTACATGTATCACTTTCACTGTCAAAGAACACTACAGAATTACCGGTTTCAGTGGGTTGTTTTCCCTTGTTATGTTTTTGGCTCATCTCTAATAAAAAATAATAATAATAAAACGTTCTTATTTGTAAACCGTTATTTATCACAGCTTTCGTGTACCTCAAGTCCTTACTGTCATTGTGACATTCTTCGATCAACAGTTTAATTTGTTATGATTCTGTAAGATACTGTTCATTTAGCAGGGTACTTTGCGATCATCAAGCAGAACGCTGTGACTTTTTGTAATATTCACTTCTGCAGCTAGTATACCGCCATAGATTTTCTCCGTCAGTCAGTTGATTCAGCTAGCGGCCATCCTAGCTCTTCCCTAAACATCGTGAAGGAAATGCCTTGTCTCGACTAAAGTTAATGGATCCGCATACATTTTTTCCCAGCCTCTGCAAGACAGTGAAAACGTCAACAGATTCTCGCCCTCTGGCAAATCACGTGAAGCAGAGGTAAACAGGACACGTATAAATCGAACGATTTCTGAACGTATTCGCTGCATGACGGTGTCAACGAACGCTGAATATCCACAGTTAGACCCGAAGCAGTGTCAATAGTGCCTCTAGAAATGGGAAAAACTGACACGGTCCTGTCGGGGGAAAAACAACAGCATTTTGTCCCCAAGTATACCCTGGGCCGTTGCACTGTGCGTTTAGGTTACAATCCCGCTGATGAATCAAATATATGCGTTTAGGTTACAATCCCGCTGATGAATCAAATATATTTTATCCTTGTCAAGACAGTTCGTGAAGTTGTCACTCGAAATACCACAGATATGTAATCGGCTTTGTTTGCACTCGAAGGGGAACCTGGGGGAACAGTGATATGCCAAAAAAACCTGACATTTCTCTCCCACTTAAGTAAACATTTTGTCCCCAGGTATACTTGATTGAGCTGTTGCGCTCTTCAAGTTAGACCGAAAGTGGAAGCTGGGGGGGGGGGGGGGAGGGCATCAATGATGTGCCAAGTAAAAGTGACATTTTCTTGCCGAAGGAAAACACGTTTTGTCCCCAGGTAATTGTGCTGCGGCGCGGCGTTGCGTATTCACAGATATATCCCGAGGAGAACCTAAGAAAACGTTAATGATATCTCGGGGGGGGGGGGGGGGACAAAAACTGACATGTCCCTGCCGAAAAGTAAATCCCTCTTTAGGTAAACAATTTTGTGCTATTGCACCTTACAGGTAGACCCAAAAGGGGACATAAGCAAAAACCAAGAATATCTCAATGAAAGGTGACATTTCCTTGCGAAAAGCAAAAATCCTGCCCCGGTGTTTTTCTCTGCTGTTGTGCCGTTGCATGTCCACAGTTTAACCACGAGGGGGACGTTGGCGGCCAAGAAAAGCTGACATGTTTTTTACACACAAACAAAAAATGTTCTCCGCTGTCAATTTTCACGCCAATTACCTAAAAGCAGTGGTGACTTGAAGGTGGGTTTCAAAGCCTATAATACGTTCGTAAAATTGTGTAAAAAGCCTACTACGACTTCTCTGTACAAAGACACGCTCCATTTTCCCGACAATGTGTGTTGGTCTGTTGTGATAAAGGCAGGTGGAAAGGACAGCTGAGATTTGGGAGAATTCCCAAATACACACGAAAATTGACAGACAGAGACGCCGACAGAAAGACAAGCACCCCAGCACACACACGCGAAGAGTCCAGCTTCAACAACCCAATCGTAACACTTCAAAGTTAATCATCCCCCCTCACACACACACACACACACATACACACGAGCAACCTCAACCCCTCAGTCAACACAAAGCGCAGCACACCCTCGCAAGGGGTAGCAGCTAGCGCCAAGCAAGGTGAGGGTAAAGTGGGGTTTTGATTACTCAATTTACTGCCCACTAATCTGCTGTCCCAACACTGACCACTCGTCCCACACCTCCCCTCGCTGTCCTTGTCCGGCATACGGTCCAGTTGACATGCACACCGGGGGAACATGTGTCCAGTGGGGTGGGGTGACCAAATCACCGGGTCAACTTGCTGTCCGCTTGACTGGATCGGTGTGTGTGTGTGTGATTCTCTTTGGCGTGAGTTTGTCATGGTCTCATTTTCGGGGGGTACCGTGGTCTCAGACTCAGCCGTCTGACATACGTTGATGCAGTAGAACCCCCTTTTCAGACTCCCCATATAAACCTGTATAGACACACACCCCTCCCCCCTCCCTCTTCAAGACCCTTGGTGTTTGTTTGGTTTTTTGTTGTTGGGGGTTTTGTTTTAAATTTTCTGTCAATGACCTCTGTCAATTTACCTAACTTTTTGAGTCCTGATTTTCTCAGACTTTTGGACTTTCTAATGATGTCGTCTGTTCGTACGTTACTTTCCTGCTCTATTACTATTCTTCCCTCCTTCTGTTTTCCCTTTATTTCCCCCTTTCTAATTTCTTTCTTTATTTGGTGTTTAACGTCGTTTTCAACCGTTCAAGGTTATATCGCGACGGACCCTTTCTAATGCCGTATTCGCTATACCAGTCAATGGCATATATATATTGATAGAAAGCTCTAGGTTTTCCTTCTTCTGTACTTGTGTAGTTTACTTCCTGACTGTTATTTTTTGTGTTCCTCCTTCCCTTTTAAACCCTTAAATAAATGTGATCGCTCCGAGCTCATTAACTTTATCTTTTATCAGGCAAACATCAAGAAAATAGTGGTCTTTTTCCCCCCCCGAGACGACCAGGAGCACAATTCAATAAGTTCAACTCGTATGCGTAGTGCTCATACACGATGTTTCTTTACACACCGGAACATGAACATTAGGGTTACAAATGACCCGTCAAAACAGTTGACGGCTTCAGATGTTATACCTGATACTTTGCGAGCGTCGAGCTCATAACCTTCTCATAACGCAGAGAATTAATTGCCATGTTGCCAGAAACTTTACCCCGAGAAAAAAATCTTGGATCCGATTCAGTCGTGTCTTCGGGCAGAGAAGCACATATAAATGCCACGTGTATCTCAAAATCAATACATGGGGAGCAAGATTGAGGGTGAAGAAAGGAGTAGAGTAGAGTTTGTGTATAAGTGTGTGTGTTGGAGGGGGGGGCCTAGCATGAGAGAGAGGGGGGAGGGGGTAAATGCAGACAGGCGAACAGACATACAAACAAACACGCACATTGAAAGACAGACACACGGAAAGAAAAGACAGATTAAAACGCATTATTGGAACCTGCAATAAAGGAGAAAAAATCAATAAACCAGCAAAAACTAACGCCATTAGTATAACAGGATTTTCAGGGCCACATTTTCTGAAACACGAACAAGTGGAAATAATCCAATATTCACATGAAAAAAGTTACAATAAGAGAGTCTGGGGTTGAATTCATGTGAGGAGATCTTCCTCTTCAGAGATTTCTTATCTTCCAGGAAATCCACACAGTCGTCGAGATTTTTATTTCATTTTTCAAATCCAGCCACAATTATGGGCTGTTCTTTGAATTAAAAACAGCATAGTTTGGACGAGTTATGTGATTGTTATGTTAGGTGGGTTTTTACATTTAGTCAAGTTATGATTAAATGTTTTAACATAGAGGGGGGAATCGAGACGAGGGTCGTGGTGTGTGTGCGTGCGTGTGTGCGTGTGTGTGTGTGTGTGTGTGTGTGTGTGTGTGTGTGTGTGTGTGTGTGTGTGTGTGTGTCTGTCTGTCTGTCTGTCTGTGTGTGTGTGTGTGTAGAGCGATTCAGACTAAACTACTGGACCGATCTTTATGAAATTTGACATGAGAGTTCCTGGGTATGAAATCCCCAGACGTTTTTTTCATTTTTTTGATAAATGTCTTTGATGACGTCATATCCGGCTTTTCGTGAAAGTTGAGGCGGCACTGTCACGCTCTCATTTTTCAACCAAATTGGTTGAAATTTTGGTCAAGTAATCTTCGACGAAGCCCGGACTTCGGTATTGCATTTCAGCTTGGTGGCTTAAAAATTAATTAATGACTTTGGTCATTAAAAATCTAAATATTGTAAAAAAAAAAGAAAAAATTTATAAAACGATCCAAATTTACGTTCATCTTATTCTCCATCATTTTTTGATTCCAAAAACATATAAATATGTTATATTTGGATTAAAAACAAGCTCTGAAAATTAAATATATAAAAATTATTATCAAAATTAAATTGTCGAAATCAATTTAAAAACACTTTCATCTTATTCCTTGTCGGTTCCTGATTCCAAAAACATATTGATATGATATGTTTGGATTAAAAACACGCTCAGAAAGTTAAAACAAAGAGAGGTACAGAAACGCGTGCTATCCTTCTTAGCGCAACTACTACCCCGCTCTTCTTGTCAATTTCACTGCCTTTGCCATGAGCGGTGGACTGACGATGCTACGAGTATACGGTCTTGCTGAAAAATGACATTGCGTTCAGTTTCATTCTGTGAGTTCGACAGCTACTTGACTAAATGTTGT
>NC_090246.1:56693637-56783476 GCF_037325665.1 Littorina saxatilis | reverse complement strand
AAATTAAATTTCCGAAATCGATTTAAAAACAATTTTATCTTATTCCTTGTCCGTTCCTGATTCCAAAAACTAACTCGGAATCGCTCTACACACACACACGCACATACACACTCACTCACACACACACACACACACACACACACACACACACACACCACGACCCTCGTCTCGATTCCCCCCTCTATGTTGACTAAATGTAAAAACAAAACAACGAGCACATGACAGTCAAGTGTCAATACACGTGTACATGCGCTGATCTGCAAGAATGATAGGCAAAGGGCAAGAAGCAGCAAAAGAGAATAAGGGAGGAGGATGGAGATGAGGTGTAAGATTCGGGGGAGGGGGTGGGACTGAGGTGTGAAAAGAGTTGATCGTAGCGTGAGAGCAGTGAGACAGACAAGCGGATCGTACCGACATGACCAGACAAAACCCTTGCCTCAGGGGGCGAGTGACGGAGCAGGCACGTTATACCACCGTTCCATACAGCTTTCAATTTGGTCACGGAGAAGAGAGACTGGCGAGGAGGATAGGGGGTTGCAGCTAGAAGAAAACTTCTGGAATTTTCTGGAGAGGAACCTGAAGCTGAAGCTAGAAGAAAACTTCTGGAATGTTCTGTTGCAGTCACATGACGAGCGGAACCTGGAAGAATTTGGTGTGAATCAGGAGGGGAGGGACGTCTACATCCGTCCTTGTGATCCTTCATCCGCAGTGCGGGGTCTGGCTCTGACCAACCGGGGTGACCACTTTTCTGATTAATTCATCATTATCGTCGTCGTCGTCGTCGTCGTCGTCATCGTCATCATCATAAACAGCAGCAGGCGGAGGAGTAATCGTAGCAGGCGGAGGAGTAGTCGTAGTAGCAGTCGTCGTCGTCTTGATCATCTAATGGGTCACTCCGAGACAGCGACCAGTCCTACACTTTCACACGCCTACCCTTCATGTTCGTGTACCTTTCTGCTTTATGCGTTTTGTGTCAATGTCCTAATAATTTTGATATGAACAACAAGTAACTGTTTTTGATGATTCGAGACCAAGACAAAACCCTGCCCCCGGGGAATTCTGATAGAGCATATATATTCACACCGTTCTGTACAGATTTAAACTATGTCCTAGGGCAAATACTGAACGCGGAGTGGTGGGATAACAGAGAGAGGAGGGAGGGAAGGGAGCTTTGGATGGCGTCGATCGCCATTGTTACAGACGGAATTATTTTTGAAATATTTCTTACGAACTTACTTCTGCCTGATAAACTCAGGAACACTTCATCATCATAGTGTTCATCGTAGTACTCCTCATTATCTCCGTCATCGTTACAAAAAATAGAAATGAATGGGCCTTCCGTCAATGGTAATATGCAGTGAAACCACAACAGTCAACAAGCAAGCAATCTGTCCATTTCTAAGGTCACAGTTCTGTGTGTGAAATAGAGACTGAACCAGGACATTAACTTCCAAGTGAGTCTATCTCGTCTTCTTCGAGCGTGCTATGCCAGCCAAGACGGCATGCTCACATTTTTGGCATCAATATGCAGCATTCCGCAATCGGGAAGTAAGTAGTGACAGGAACATCAATGACAACCATAATAAATTAAGGATCATCATCAAATTAATAACTATGACACGCTTCGCTGGTCTCACCTGAGAGCTACAAGGTAACAGTAACGCTTCACTGAGAACACGCCAAACGCTCAGTCATCTCTCTCTCTCTCCCTCTCTCGCTCTCTCTCTCCCCCCCCCCCCCCCCCCCTTTGCTGGAGGTTTTGTGTTACTCATCAGATAAATCCGTCCTTGTGTATTCCTAGAAAGTTGACATGCCAAAAAAAAGCTCCTTCCCACAAGCAAGACAGTACCTGTCAAAATGACGGGTGCATGAACACTCCGCGCACTTTCCCAATTTTGAAGCTTCCGCGCATGTGAAACTCCCGCGCGTGGTGTATATGTAAGATGCGCGCGTGTTTTAGCAAAATGTGATGTGAAACTAGCGCGCGTGTCTTTGCTCGGTCAAATGTGAGACATTGAGACATTAACAACTGACACTTGTATATCCATGAAAACTGACACTGTATATCTATATATTGAACACGTCTTTATTACACAGACAAGTCGATAAAAACGAATGAAGACTTAAACCATGCGTATAAGAATATTTTGTTCACTTATTATATAACAGAAATTACAGAAATTTCGGGTGTCTGGTATCACAGTCACAGAGACTGCAGCAAAGGTACAAGAGGGGGGAAGTCACAGCATGGCCGGCAAATTTTTCCAGGCCATGGACTTGACGTATTCCTTCCTGTCGGTGCACGCGCGCAAGTTGTATGAGCCGAACCAGTAATTCGTGCGCGGAAGTTACAACCCGATATTGCGCGGAGCATACATGTATTTTACAAGCGCGGAATTTACATATGCGCGGAAATTACCGGCTGCGAAAATGACACTCGTGTCACCAAATATTCTTTTTCGATGCTTGTCACAATAATGGTAGTGTCTGAATGGCGGACTATCCGCTTTAAACACGGCGATATTTTGGGAACGTCGCCAAATTGCTGGGTATGGCATTAATTTTGAGAGAACAACCTTTTGAAAATGAGCAGCTGAAAAGGGCTACATTGATAAGCCTATTAGTAGAGAGAAAGAAGGCCGCAGCTCTTGCAAGGCCAAATCAATTATACATCTGAATGTTGTCAAACTCAAAGCGGTAGAACGAAAGAAATGGCAAGGGCATTGAACATCCTTCTTTGAGTGACCGTCAAGACGGTCCTTCATTCAGCCCGAAGTCGACTTCGCGAAGTCTTTTTTTTATCAAAAAGCTCAATGCGGCCAGCTTCGCGAAGAGCCGACTTTGCCCAATTAAGGATAGGCATATTATACAGACATTTTTGTTCAGAATGGGCCTTGCTTGATCTGATCAATCTAACAGAGTATTCATGAGAGAACGGGAACATGGTATCTTTCTCCATATCTTTCTCCATCAAAGCCGTACCTAAAGAAAACCTACCTGCAGCTGCAAAAGTATAACAGAACAGAATCGAGACTCTGTTCTCGGTAATTAAGAGTTGCGTCCATGGACATTGCTGTAATTTATTTGATTAATTACTAAAGCAAATTCAAGCGAAGTATGCTATGTGCACACGAAGATACGATTTCCTTCTCTGGTCAAACATAGCACAACTACTACCACAAACCAACAGTTTTCATCCCCATTTTCATCAGTCACACGGTATCCTGACCCTTTGCCTCTGAAAACGACAAGGTCACCCGAAAGTTAACTAGCATACCTAGCGTTTCTCGAGTCGCGAGTGTAGCCTCTCGTCATGTTAAAGGCACAGTGCGTCCCTTGAAGACAGGTCTGCTCACCATCTCAGATCTGGTCAAGCTTTCTCATGCCAACTCTCCACTTACACACATACCAAAATCATCCTAGGGGTTCCGATAGCTCTTAGAGTTTCATAGTTCTCACCATGTCTGTATAGTGTATGTATTAGTTACTGGGATACCAAATTGTCTTACCCATGTATGTATGATGCTATGCGCCAGTGATGTATGAATGCTATTTATTTTTGTTTTTATCACACAGCAAGCTGCTTTCCTCGTGTATTTTTTATGTTCATTCATGTATCGTACACTTGGCAATAAATTATCTATCTATCTATCATCATCTTGACCGTTTTCAGTGCAGAGTGGGAATTGTATTCATTAAATTCTTTTTAAAAAAAACGCCGCTAATTGCTAGTTAATGTTTGGTATGTGTGCAAGATGAAGAGGAATTAGGATAGTCTTATCTCATTTCCAGCCTGGGCAGATCTGAGATAGCGAACAGAATTTGTGTTCACGGGGAGGACCGTGCCTTTTGAAGCTACCTTCCTTCTTGAAGTAAGATTACATTCTGCTTCAAAGTTGGGTTCTTCAAATTGAAAACAATGTGTACAAAAACACAAGCAAGACTAGCTGAAGCTTTTGAAGTCACCGACTGCAGATAAGGGTTTTGCAAAGGAAGTACAGTCAATTACAAGGAATCATCGGTGACACTGGTGTCATTTTACAACATGAATTTGTCACAACGAAAATCCCACTCTGCACAGAAAGCAGACCGACCGTGGATTTGTGGCAGGTTACCAAGTTGAAAGATACTCTTATCCCATGGAAATACCTACCCAGATACCGGCACGGTTGGCCTAGTGGTAAGGCGTGATCGGGAGGTCGTGGGATCGAACCCCGGCCGGGTCATACCTAAGACTTTAAAATTGGCAATTTAGTGGCTGCTCCGCCTGGCGTCTGGCATTATGGGGTTAGTGCTGGGACCGGTTGGTCCGGTGTCAGAATAATGTGACTGGGTGAGACATGAAGCCTGTGCTGCGACTTCTGTCTTGTGTGTGGCGCACGTTATATGTCAAAGCAGCACCGCCCTGATATGGCCCTTCGTGGTCGGCTGGGCGTTAAGCAAACAAACAAACCTATCCAGATCTGAGATGGTGAACCGATTCGTTTTACAAGGGAAAGATTGTGCCTTTAAACAAGCACGCAAAGTGTTGTTTCTTACTGAGACTGTTGCGAGATGTTAAAGGTGGTCGTCTACTTTTTTCCTTTTTTTCAATAATCTTATGGTTAGATTTCGATACTAAATTATGTCAAATGATGAATGAACCATGGGGAAAAAAAAATATATGTAAAAAAAGATTTTATTTTTGGGTAGCGTGACTCACGCTTCCAATATTTTGTTTTCTGTTTGCTGAGAACATGTGCTTTGCCTAAACATACTGACCAATCAAATTCATGTCACTATGCTTATAGCCACGCCCAAACAGGTGCAGCAACAGTTTGATACTGGAGTGCTGTCCAAACTTTTTTTTAAACGCACGAAATGCACGGGATTTGAGAGGAGTTTTGCGCTTGGCATTTTTCAAATAAAGATATCCTACTATGAGTACTACGCTGGAATACTACAATGAATTTTCAAACGGCTGCACTGGCTTCGCCTTTTCTGATCCAAAGGGGGTGTATTGTTGATATTTGTAGATAATAGACTCTGCATTATAATGGTCAAATGGCGATTTCGGTATAAAAATGTAGACAAGGACCTTTAAGTTCTCGTCGTGTTAAGCGGCTAAATGTTTGCAATTTGTCTACCAGTCGTTCTCACGTACTTCTTGCAGGTGGGTATGTCCAGGTACACAGAAGTTGAAGATGACAACATGGAGATTGAAAGAGAAAGCAGAGATAAAAAAAATCGGAGGTCACAGTTCAGCGACTCTCTCTCTCTCTCTCTCTCTCTCTCTCTCTCTCTCTCTCTCTCTCTCTCTCTCTCTCTCTCTCTCTCTCTCTCTCTCTCTCTCTCTCTCTCTCTCTCTCTCTCTCTCTCTCTCTCTAGTATTACCATTTCAAAAAAGATTAATGTATAACAAAGGTGTTATAATGCATAAAGTGATGTCAGGATGTGCACCGGAGACATTACGTGATAATTTTATTTTGAACTATAACAGATTAAAAATCATAACACCGACTCCACGTATTGACCTTTTCAAATCAAGTCTTCTTTATTCAGGTGCGGTCCTATGGAACTCACTGCCTATATTTCTTAAATATAAAACAAACACAGACAGCTTAAAAAAAATTATATCATATATGTCGCACATAATGCAACTAAACATGTGCTGAATGGTTCATCAATTCATTTAAAATGTATGTGCATGTTAAACAAAATTATAACAATATGCAGATCTAAATTAAGTTATGTTAAAAATTGACACTTTTTATCATTGGAAATTGTACTTAAAATGCAGCATGACAATTTATTTTTTAATTTGTATCTGTATATACAGTTACTAGATGAATACCCGCTTCGCCGTGTACGGCTTCGCCGGGAAGAAGTAGAGCCGAATACCCCCGGCTTTACCGGGTGTACGCCGGCTTCGCCGGCGCACCGTACGAAGGAAGGGAGATAAACGCGCAAAACACTGGCGAAGATAAGGAAGAGTTACTGGGAATGGATGTACAGAAAAACCAAAATCGGTTCAGCGCTGGGCGCTAAGAGCACGCACGTGTTCAAAATTTTCCACGATTGTGTCCGGGGTCTACCTGAATATGCCCACCAAATTTGAAGCAGATCCATCGAGAACTTTGGCCGTGAATCGTGAACACACAGACAGACAGACAGACACAAGCCGTATATAGATATAGATAATGTATTAAGTTTGATGTGATAGTTCTTTGATTATATTGTTTTCTGTTCTTGTTGACCCTATATTAGGGCCAGGGCTGGATGTAAAAAAGCAATATTTTTGCTTATCTATTACCCTCGATAATAAAGATTTTGTCTTGTCTTGTCTTGTCTCTCTCTCCCCCCTCCCCCCCCCTCATCCCACTTAAACATGATGAGGAACATGGTACACTTGGACCCTGTGCATCCAAAACCTGAATAGTGTTAACACATTAAAAAGACAAAACAAACCAAACAAAGACAAAGCAAAAATGAGGACACCAATCTACTGGAGACAGATAAACTATACTTCTTGCCGGGCTAAACAACCTAAGGGAGGAAAGACATTGTGCATTCCAAAGTACGGGAGGCTTCCGGAACCGAGATGAAAGGCGGACAGACCCGGAGACAACAGTCAGATAGCCTATGCAGGCATTGGAACATTCTTTCCAACGAATACACTCAACAACCCCATGCCTATTTCCCACTCAGCAAAAATGCTACCGGACCAGATAGCAAACAACCTATGGACAGACGGATAAAGATGTACCACGGCCTTAATACAGAAAACTCTCCACCCCATTCATACCAGCCCGTCACTGACACGAACTAATCAACCCACCCCAGCAGAAGGCCAGATCCTTTACCGGATTCACAGGTTTAATCAACCAAGTACCCAGTCAACAAGCAGATCGTCCACAGAACCTGT
Organism: Littorina saxatilis; assembly: GCF_037325665.1. Lineage (NCBI taxonomy): Eukaryota > Metazoa > Mollusca > Gastropoda > Littorinimorpha > Littorinidae > Littorina > Littorina saxatilis. The sequence continues at coordinate 56,776,572 of NC_090246.1, read as the reverse complement.
CGACACCCAGACATAGAAAACACAAATCTAAGCATGGCTCTGTATGGCGCATGCTTGCCTCAAAAGTGATTGTTGGAGAGTTATTGTTTGGAACAAGAGTCCCAGAGAGTTTACTCAACTGAACTGCAAAGCCTGTCGTCCGCTAACGGCACATTTCGACACTCTTCGTATGTATATCTGTTCGCTAAGCTTTGAGGGCAACATTGTGAAATTCAAGACAACATTATTTTGTATTTGAATCATGTTGATTAATAATACAGCTAACTCATTTGCCCTGACGGGGAAATATTGCATCGCTCGCTTTTTGAAACTGACCTCAGTGTGTGCAATTCGCCTTTGGCGAGGAAGATTATAATAACTCCGAGGCGTGTCCATAGCTGAAAGATGAGTGCAAAGGCGAAAGATCGAAACACTTGAATTCACAGTAATAATGATGAAGAAGAAGAAGAAGGAAAAAACGCTTTGTTTTGTAACTTTTTCTTTCGGTGGTCTTTTATTGCGGCATATTAGAATTAGAACCAAAGAATTTGATATTAGTAAATTTCTCTGTAAACAATGATCAGAATTAACAAAGCTGACTGCATTCACTGTTGAGGGATCATTTCTCAGATTACACACAAAGCAAAAACGTGTTACTTTAATTATCTTGGTGTAGTATTGAAAATGAAGAAGTGGTCTTTTTGTCTAACTGGCGTGTGATATCGAAAATAAAAGTGGTTTGTTTTCTTACTAACAATACTGATACCAAAACATCTCTGTATAACTATGGGATCTTTGTAATTCTCACTTTCGGTTCTTCTTCAGATTGTATACGAACACCCAAACTGTTAAATGCTTATTATCTTGTAAGATATCGGTAATACAGCAGTATCATTTCAAACTATTCACAGTGATTTTGTAATTTTCACTTCTGGCGCAAAGTACGCCGTATCCACAGAACACACCAACTTAAAGTATAGTGTGCTGCGGGCAGCAGCCCAAACCAACCGCTGCTATGCTAATCAAAAGAGTGATTTTGTCATGTTCACTTCTTGCACAAACAATCATGCCGCCCTACAGAATACACCAACCCAGCGTTTGAAGCGGGCAGTAGTCCAAGCCACCCGCTACTTCTTCTTTTTCTTTTCTCTTTTTCTTCTGCGGTGGACTGACAAAAGCACGCCACCCCATGGAGGTGGCCGCTGATTCCATTAATTCGCCGCACCGAGAAGAAAGTGTGGGCAGAATGGAAGACAAACAGAGGAGGGAGTGGCGTGGACAATGCAGAAATGTTTGGACAAGCCCGCACCACTGCGTATGGTCGGTGTCACGTGCACGCCTCGCGCGTTTCATCGTGCAGGGAGGTCCGTCACACAGTCTGTGTCCACTACCACTGACCACCGTCACCGCCGACACTGGTGGTTCGGGTTGGATGACGATGATAGTGCTGGTCAGTCAGAATACGTGCACGGGCCTAGATACCTGAGGGTCACGGTTGATGGTTTCCTGGCTGGATACAAAGATTGAAGCGGAGAGCTTCATGTCCTACAGAATAGACATTCCCTTTTATTCTTTAAGTTATTGAGACATCACAGTGCGCTAAGAGATGTATAGAGCAAATCGATAAATGAATGATTGAACGAAGCGCGTCGCGCTGAGTTCAATAATAATTTTTGAGATTTGCTCTATAAATCTCTTAGCGCACTGTGATAGGTTCAATAACGATATTGTCAGTACCGCAAGTGAAAAAAACATGATTTACAACGCACATTTATTTGGATAGGCGCCTAACTGTGTGGTAAGGTCGTGTTGGATCTAGGGGAAAGGCTCCTAATATGGACCGGCTCCTAATATGGACCACCTCCTGTTCTGACAAACTAACGGCGCTAGAGCGCTCAAAACAATTTCATTCGCTTTATTCACCCTCTCTGGATAAGTTGCACATCTCAAAACAGTTGCAGAAACACAAACCTCAAAACCGTTGGGCTTTTTCGCTTTTTTTCACTTTTGCCAGCATTCACTCTAAATTTGCCGCCTAAAACGGACTCGTTTCTGTCCACAGCCAAAGCTTTCAAAACACAAAAATGGCTATATATGACAGCTAAGACACTATGTGTTACATTTTAACAGTGTGTACCCCGAGTTTCTACTGCAAACAAAAAATAATAGCAAAACCTCAAAGTATGTGTGAGTCCCCTAATATGGACTATCTTCAACAAATCGAAGAAAATAAAAACTAAAGGCAATTTTAATTAATTCATTAGGAAGCTTGCTGAAAATAACCTATAACTAGCCCTCGAGATATCAAAAAAATATTACAAATAGTCTTTTTTTGTGTGGTGTAAGTTGATAATTTCACTTATTTTCACTCTGTTTTTGATAAGCTTCTTCAGTTTCCTTGTGTGCTTTCAAATAATGCTCTCATCAACCCAAAACAGCTAAATCTAAAGCATATTTGAATTAGTCTGACTTGCACACTAAGTTGTATCATGTTATTTTGAAGTATAGGGGGCTTTTTACAGTGATTCGTGAAGGCCGCTTCACTGGTCCATATTGGGCGCCCAGGCTCCTAATATGGACCATTTGTGATTGTTTCTGTATTTAATATTTGCTAAAGGTCTATCAAAGCTATTTCACTCTAATTAGGCCTAACGGTTAAAATAAGAGAGAAGGACTACCAACCACAAAATGAAAATTCTTCGCAAGAAAACAAGCTAGTTATCAGCAATAAACAAAAAGTGGTCCATATTAGGGGCCCTTCCCCTACTTTTGTGTGTGGTGTCTGAAGTTTGTCTAGCTTTCAGTCACACACACACAAACTCTTGTTTTAATTTCTGTTGGTAAATTCCAGTGTAGCGTTAATCTAAAAAGTGAAGTTCTTTCATTGAAATCTCATTTTAACTCGAAGAAATGACTGTACACTTACTTGTTTGCGATTCGAAACTCTCTCGCTCTCTCTCGCTCTCTCTCTCTTCTCTCCTTCTCTATTGCTCTCTCTCTCCTCTCTCTCTATTGCTCTCTCTCCTCTCTCTCTCTCTCTCTCTCTCTCTCTCTCTCTCTCTCTCTCTCTCTCTCTCTCTCTCTCTCTCTTATTTATTTTATTAGCGTAAAATAGGCGACATCCTTAAGAAAAAAATTCTTTCTTCAGTTCTAAAGAAAAATGACGTACTCTATAAGTCTACGCAGTATTTTAGTGACCGAAGTAATGACGTCATCGGTAAATGTCACAAAGATCAGCAAAATAATTCGTCATCATCGCTTCCAAATTGTAAAATAAACAACCCGAAAGCAGCCAAGTGGTTCACGGGGCGCAAAAAACACAGGAAATGTATATTTTTTTAAGTGAAAAACTTTAAAATAACAGTGAAAGCACGAATCGTGCTATGACGGCTCCAGCATCATCTGATCCAGCCACTTCAAACTCAGAATCTTTGAGCGCAGAACTCACTATACCGAAAACCACTTGGATAGTCTTCCATGAAGGAGGGATCGAACGTTCAGTATTCCAAAACCTAATGAATACGGACACAGCTGCAGCGTATCTAGATCCTAACGCTCCATCCTGTCGCCTTCTCACTGAAGTACTCGTAAACTTGCCAACCATGGAACAAACCAAATTTTTTCCGCCTCCTGCAAATCAACAAGACCGTTACACTAACTCGCCCCAAAATACGTCCGCTCCGAACCGAGAACCCAACACAGCGATGACGTCTTCAGCGGTCGAACAACAAACTAAATCGTTTTTGCTCACCATCCACAATGAACCTATAAATCCGACGACTGAAAGTCTGCTGTTTAATGGCATGGACATGGCTCACCGGCCATATGCAAGTTGTGTAGCTCCTACCCCTACTGCGCCTCCGAATGAATCTGCTTTGTTTCAACACCCCACAAATCCAGCAAGTGTGCACCAGGCGCCGTGGGTTTCACCAGCACACCAAGCACCACCAGCACCTACATATCCGAGGAGGAATAACCTTGCATCAGCACAGCTCGCCACCGCACATCAGTCGCCGTCAGGTCCTTTCAGCGCACACCCATCAGTTGCGGGTCTAAAAGCTACAAACCTAACACCTCCACTCTGGTCAGCTTCGGATGTAAAAAAGATGGGTGATAAATGCTTGGCCCTGCTTGTGATGCCCAAGTTTACAGGAGAGCACCCATCACCGCCGCCATACTCTCCACCTAGACCGACCAACATCACAACCAAATCGATCGGTACGAGTCGCCAACCACAAAATAATTTCTACCCTACACTGACCCCTTCGGCAGAAAGCCTCTTCCACGGCAGGGAGGTCCACGATGCAATGCAGAGGCCCAAACTTCCTGATCTGCCAAGGCCCAAGCCTGAGGACCCACTGCAGCCTGCGCCTCCTCACCCAACGGCTAGGACATCAACTGTCGCCATTTCTGGGTCTTCCACACAAAATCTTCACGGAGATCACGTGCAAGATGCCACCCCTAAAACCCCTCCTGCTCCTCCAACTGCAATCAGGAGACGCAAAGGCAGAAAGCGAGGCAAGTGTGAAGGACCAGACACCAGTGTAGCCTTCCTCTACTTCTTCGGCTTCCTGGTGTTCGCGCTGGGACTCGCGACCTTAGTCCTGGGGGCCGTTGCCTATTTCGACGAAGAGAAACTGGTGCCTCTGGTAAAGCTTGACTCGTCCCGAGAGCTGCGAGACCTCAAGATGCTGGGCCTGCTCAAGTCCTCCTCAGTCCTCCTGACAGTGACGGGCGCTGCCGTTCTCTTCCTGGGCTTCCTGGGCTGCTGTGGTGTGCTGGTGAGGAGCAAGGCGATGCTGGGGGCTTTCAGCTTCCTCGTCCTGATCCTGGTCCTGGCGCAGTTGGGCCTGGGCACCGTGGCCTTGGTCGAACGTCAGTGGGTGCAGTGGAAGGTCGAGCGAGCTCTGGTGGACGGCATGAAGACCAGCTACGACGGCAGCGCAAACTCCAACAGCACCTTCTCCCGCGCCCTGGACTTGGTGCAGGTGTCTCTCGGCTGCTGCGGAGTGACGGGGGTGCGCGACTTCGTCAACACGCCCTGGTTCGCGCGTCGTCCTCAGCCCAACATCACAGTGCCTGTCACCTGTTGCCAGGTGGCCGATCATCCCCTCCCCTCCGTGACCACCGACACCCAGCCCGATGGGGCCACACTCATCAACGCAAGCTGTCCCTTTCAGTCGCCCGGCAAGGACAACCCCAACACCGCCACGCCCTGCTTGGAGAAGATGAAGGAGGTGGTGGACAGGTGCCTGGTCCCCATCATCTGCTGGGTGGCCACCGTGCTGGTGGTGGAGATCGTGGCCCTCTTCAGCGCTGTCGTCGTCGTCAGCAAGATGTGGCGCCAGAACTGGGGTGCCACGCGCTGAGGGGCCAAACCTGGCTGTAGCTGTTAACCCGTGATTTGTAAAAATGTTAAAAAAAATTACAAAATCGCGGTTCTAATTTTACAAATCACGTTTTTGCGCCCGATATTTTCTTGTCATCTCCAAAGTCAAGGGACAAAAACGAAATCCCTTGACTTTTGGGGTAGCGAGACTATTTTAAGGTGTTTTTTTGCTTTCTTTTTTCATTACATGTACTAGGATGTCCCATCGTTGGGAAATTCCGGTCGCTTCCTCCCAGTGGAAAGCTAGCAGTGACAGAGTCGCACTACCCCAAAGTCAAGGTATCGATTAGTCCCGTTTCGCCGTTATCCCATTTCACCCCCATCCCATTTCGCGACATTTCACAGGTCAAGTGTCATTTTACCACCATGTCATGTACCATTAGCTCCACATCCCATTTTGGCGCAATCCCGTTTCGCCGTTATCCCATTTCGCCCCCATTCCATTTTTGCGACATTTCACAGGCCTAGTGTCATTTTACCACCGTGTCATACCACTAGCGCTACATTCCATTTTGTCGCCATGCTGTTTTGCCGTCATCCCATTTCGCCGCCATCCCTATTTCGCGACATTTTGGATTGTGGCAAAAATGGGATTTCGCGTAAACGGAATGTCTTCCTAGTTGAATAACGCAGTATAGTAGTATAGTGAGGCTTGGCAAGAAGAATAAATCAACAAGTGGCGTAAGGCAAAATTACTACATTTAGTCAAGCTGTTGAACTCACAGAATGAAACTGAACGTAGTCCGCCGCTAGTGCAAAAGGCAGTGAAAGTGACGAGCCTGTTTGGCGCGGCAGCGGTTGCGCTGTGCTTCATAGCACGCTTTAACTTTCTGAGCGTGTTTTTAATCCAAACATATCATATCTATATGTTTTTGGAATCAGGAACCGACAAGGAATAAGATGAAATAGTTTTTGAATCGATTTCGGAAATTTAATTTTGATCATAATTTGTATATTTTTAATTTTCAGAGCTTGTTTTTAATCCGAATATAACATATGTATATGTTTTTGGAATCAGAAAATGACGAAGAATAAGATGAAATTGTTTTTGGATCGTTTAATAAAAAAATAATTTTAATTACAAGTTTTCGATTTTTAATGACCAAACTCACTCATTAGTTTTTAAGCCACCAAGCTGAAATGCAATACCAAACCCCGGCCTTCGTCAAAGATTGATTTGCCAAAATTTCAATCAATTTAATTGAAAAATGAGGGTGTAACAGTGCCGCCTCAACTTTTACAAAAAGCCGGATATGACGTCATCAAAGGTATTTATCGAAAAAACGAAAAAAACGTCCGGGGATATCATACCCAGGAACTCTCATGTCAAATTTCATAAAGATCGGAACAGTAGTTTAGTCTGAATCGCTCTACACACACACACAGACACACACACACACACACACACACACACACACACACACACACACACACACACACACACACACACACACACACACACACACACACACACACATACACCACGACCCTCGTCTCGATTCCCCCCTCAATGTTAAAACATTTAGTCAAAACTTGACTAAATGTAAAAATGAGGGCCCCAAAGGGTTTAAAATCGTGATCGTGATTGGCGTTTTTTGACCTTTCTGTGACCGTGATTGCCGAAATTTCCATTTCTGTGATCGTGATGGGACTTTGCCCGTGATCCGTGATGACAAAAAAATCAAGTCTCGTGATCGTGATCGTCATTTGTTTTCGTGATCGTGATAGGCATTATTGCAAAGTATTTTATTTTCAACGTACATTTTTCACAGCTGTATCACTCGATGATCCTCTATTCGTCAAGGTGTTCGTGATCGTGAAAACAAAAATCAAGGTAACTGTGATCGTGAAAGCTAAAATGTCCCTTCCCGTGATCGTGATGATACCCCCCCTTTGGGGCCCTCAAAAATGGGATGGCGGCCAATGGGATGGTGTCAAAATGGGATGTCGCACTATTGTTATGACACGGTAGTAAAATGACGCTTGGCTTGTGAAATGTCGCGACAATGGGATGGGGGCGAAATGGAATGGCGGTGAAACGGCATGGCAGCAAAATGGGATATGGTGTCAAAATGGGATGTCGCGCTATTGATATGACATGTTAGTAAAATGACGCTTGGCTTGTGAAATGTCGCGAAAATGGGATGGGGCAAAATATGGGACGGCGGCAAAATGGGATTGCACCAAAATGGGATGTGGATCTAAAACCAACCCCTCCACCCAACGTAGAGGCTCTAAACAAGAAAAATCAATAATAATAAAAGGCATGCATTACTTTGTGGAATGCGATATTCTTACATTTTTACATTTTTACAAATCGTGGTTTTAGGTTCGACGTGATTTGTAAAATGTTTTTACATTTTTACAAATCACGGGTTAACAGTAGCTCTACTAGCCCAGCGGAACTCACAACCTCTGGGACCTCGCGGAAGCTTAGACCAGTTTTTGGTTGGAACCTTTCCAATCTTTCGAGGGTTGTTTTTCTCGTGTGCATGTTTTTACTAGTTAGTAGTTATCTACTAATTTGCATTTTCAACCTCTGTGACCTCACTGAAGCAGGGACCAGTTTTTAAGTTAAGATCTTTACAAGTTAGGAGCATTATTTAACTCCAACGCAGTTTTCTGCCAGCTTCCTACCACACGATGTACCAGCTTAACTGAAATAAAGTTTGCACATTTAGAACAGTTTTAGTGGATTTTATAGCCTTTATACTACCAGTATGTACTGACGCATTAGAGGTTCCAAAGACATACATGTACAACAATATTTGTTTTAAAGGTTTTGAATTGTTTAGATAATAGGTTTGAATGAAATTTCACCCAAGTGGAATGTTTCTCTGCAAGTATAAATTGCGTAAAAGTACAAAATAACGAAAATCTAAAAATTCCCTATATTTGCATGAAATTCATCCCCTTAGTTAGTGAACAGTTAGTACATATTCCAGGAGTGTACACAGCCCACAAACACCAACAGTTTTTATGAGTTTGTGAATCTCACATTGGTACGTTCAATAAATATTTTACACAAACACGATTTTCCCGACGCATTGTCACTTGAATGAGGAAGATTTATTTTTCATTTTGGCTTCAATCCGCATAGCTAGCAAAGTGCACAGAGGCAATTAATACCTCTGGGAGTTAAATCTAGCGTGCTGAAACGTAATAGCTGGAATTGCACTCAATTACCGGTAAGGACAGGAAAGAAAACCTCAAACACAACACCAGCAAAATGTAAAGAAAATCGCGCACGAGAAAAAGCAACAGAAAATCCAACACCAAGAAACACAGCCGTCGCTTTAAAATTGCAACAACAAAAAATGTTAACAGTTCAAACGAGTACAACAGGAAGGTCATTTAATTAACTGCAAAGAAAAGACCAGACGAGAATCCTTTCAAGACGCAATCCTTCCCGTCAAAACATGTCGGCTCACTATCTCAGAACGTGTCAGGCGTTTACATCGCATAACAACATCCCTCCACTTTGACACATACACAAACAAAACAAACACACACACACACACACACACACACACACACACACACACACACACACACACACAAATGAAATCAGTCCTGACTGCTGCATGTGCAGATTGAGTTTTATGTGAATCAATTTCACAGATAGCTACTTATGTCTGTTTTTCATCAAATAATTCCCAATCTGCATCAAAAACACCCCGGCTGTTGTTTTGATATGTTCCCCGGTGGATGGAGGGTATTATCACACGTACGAGTCTAGCCTCATCTGAGAATGGTATGTCAAATCGTTTACACGAGAAAGCATGTGCCTTTCGGACACACGAACGGTCCCAAAACCTTTCCTGCAACATCAACACCTCAGGTCGTTGGGATGGCGCTGGTGATCAATGAAAGGAAATGAGGGTTTAGTGGCGAACGGTCTCATTCCTGAGGCTACCCGCCTGTTATTCCTCCTCTTCCTCCCAAAGTTGTCCTAGTCCCTGGCTTAAAGTCCTCTCTCCCTCCAAGCTATTCCGTCTCCGCGGTCGTCTTATCCTCACCAAACCCTGCGCGAGATGAAATTATCCGTCGCTGCTCCCGCTAATGCTTAATTCGTCAAAATATTGTCCTTTCTCCAGGAAGTGTTTATGCAAAATAGGAGTGATGAGCTTCATTGCTTCAGTTCTTGGCCAGCGTATCAATACAATTTTCCTTAGTGTTACTTGCAGAGATTTTGTGTGGGTGTGTGTTTGAGGGGGGGGGGGGGGGGCGTCTTCCAGTACCTTAGTCAAGATTTTACATTTCTTCCATTTTCTGCAGGGAGGTTGGTTCCAGGAAATTGGACTGATGTTGTCGTGGGCTGAAGCAAGATTATTATTCTGTAATTTTTGTTATTTTGTGCGACAATGCTTTCCTTTCTTTCTTTTTTTCCGTGTTTTTGTTATTTTTGGTGTTGGTGGGGCTGATTTACAACTTGTTGCATCTTGCATGCCTTAGATGCTTACATACGAATGCATCGAAATGGAAAAATAACATGAGCGGACAAGCTTAATCGGTTAGATTTGCACCGTCAAAAGAAAACTTTGTGCGAAATTCAACATCTTCAGAGGCAAGAAATTCATTAGGAATCCAACTGCACACAAACGCAAATCCTGTTACATCTGCATATCAAAACACGAATGCAAGTTTCTTTATTGAACCAAAAGGAGTGCCCAGGAAAAGCTCGAAAATTGTTTTTAAAGGTTTTACGAGTTGGACGAAAAGTTGTGTGAAGAAAAATAATGCACGAGTGCGAAGAAAATCATAAAGCATCGTGTAACAGGATCTCGTTTATCAATAGTTCCAATATAAAAAATAAAAAAACCGGAATATTATTTAGTGCAACCATGACTGTTTTAGTTGTTCTCTTTAGGTTCGTCTTTTCTGTTCTAAAATCGTTTTGCTGGACAGTTAATTTGAGGAAATAAAGTTGATTGCAAAAGTGGATCAGTGTTTTCTTAGTCTCTTTCGTTGTTTCTTTGTTTGTTTTCGAACCATGCAGCAGAGGTGTGTATGGTCCTCTCAAAACTTTCCTTCGCACAAACTTTTTTCGCATCGAAGGTTACACCACTCCCTGCAGTTCATGACAAGGCGTGTATGATCTTTTGTAACGTTCTATCATTATGTTCGCTGATGTGAAGTTTGAAGAAAGTTTTAAAGTGTGCGTGCAGACTCCTGCTGTATGGTAGACTTTCTTTCTTTATTTGGTGTTTAACGTCGTTTTCAACCACGAAGGTTATATCGCGACGGGGAAAGGGGGGAGATGGGATAGAGCCACTTGTCAATTGTTTCTTGTTCACAAAGGCAATAATCAAAAATTTGCTCCAGGGGCTTGCAACGTAGTACAATGTATTACCTTACTAAGAATGCAAGTTTCCAGTACAAAGGATTTAACATTTCTTACATACTGCTTGACTAAAATCTTTACAAACATTGACTATATTCTATACAAGAAACACTTAACAAGGGTAAAAGGAAAAACAGAATCCGTTAGTAAGGACATGCTGGGGAGCATCGGGTAAATTCTTCCCCCTAACCCACGGGGGGCTGTATGGTAGACGGGGACATTGTCAGGTTGTTTGCGCCACTCGCTCATTAGAGAAACAGCAGGAATCCAGAACGCGCGAGTGGTACACAAAAGGAATGACAGAACCTCATCAAGAATCATCACCACTATAAAAACACATGTGGATGACAGAAATTCCCCTCTTTGGGGATGACGTTTGTCTGGAAACATTCAACACTGTGGGAAAGAAAAAGACATTCTATAAATGGCAGTCGACTTGTGAGCAAGTCTTAACACCCCCTTTCCTCATCCTCCTTTTCACTTCTCTCTCAACCTCCATCATCCCGTCACCACTAACATAATACAGATAGGTCCAGAAAGTAGCACGTGTTGCGAGGACGTGGACGTGCACGTGTGGAGTTTGACATCAACCGTGGACGAGGAAGAGACTTGGTCAAAACTTGTCAAGTAAAAATCTTAAACAAATAAGGCAGGGCGCTGTTTAGAGATCTGATAATCGAAGGGAAGTAAGCGCTCTAAAACGCATACGACGTGTGTAATAGAGTAAGTGAGAGCTATTCGGAACCATTCTCCTGGCACCTGAGTGTTAAGTAAAAGATACATTTTAATGACGTTACTGGAAAAGGCCATTTCTGGACATCTTTCTAGCCATACCTGCCGCTCTTCCTCTCCCCGCAAGCTTTAAACCCACCCCATCTCCCAAGCCTAACCTGCATCACTTTTACCACAAAGCACGCAGTTTTTCATGCCAACATGAGTGATTACAATTCAGGGTGCACGTGTTTCGCCAATCAATGTCAATCGATGACAGCGGCCCTTCAATTCCGAGCGCAGGGAGGAACACTGATTCCCCTCACCTCCACTCCGCTTCCCCCCCCCCCCCCCTCCCCTTTCATTAATGCCCCTCCATCAGGCGGCCTTGAACGCAATGAAAGGGGTAGGGATGATAGGATCCTTTTAACTGCTGATGATTACCTGATGATTCTAGTCGTGCAGCACCCCTTTGACGATTGAAAGTACTTCTGGAGATCGCTCGATGGATACTCTGGAGAGGTACTTGGTGAGTTTGAGTGGGTGCTCTTGTGATGAGTGTGAAGGACATTTCCGATACTGGTTCTGGCTTATTTGCATCGCATGCCCCTCAACACACACACACACACACACACACACACACACACACACACACATACACGCACAAACACACACACACACACACACACACACACACACACAAAGACAGCATGCAAGCGCGCACACGCACACAAAACCAGTCTTCTTCCTACTGCTTGCTTACGTGATTACAATTTCACGAAGCAGCATACCAGCAAAACGATAACTAATGCTGCTAATAGAACAATTCGACCTCTGCACTCCGCCCTCGCTATCCCCCTTTCCATCCTCAGACCTTGCTTTCCTAACCTTGGAGCCCGCTCAGCCCATCCATTTACACTCGCACGATGATCACCTTATAATGTCACCACGGAGCACACTCTGAAATTGGTGACTAACCATCCAAACATAGCCGGTTGACCTCTTTCTACCCAAATCACTCGCTTCCCCCCGCCTCGCCTCATCCCTTTTCTCTTTTTATGCTTACCAACACGATGATAACCTTACAATTTCACTCGTGAGGAAGCATCTCTGGAAGCAAACTATAAAAGTGGTGACTAACAATCCTAACATGGCGGTTCGACCTCTGCATCCCCATCCCCATGCCCACACCATCCCCGACCTCTTTCTGCTCAACCCTCTCTCTTTCCGCGTTCTTGCCTCATCCCTTTACCCTCTTTTTATGCTTACTCACACGAGCATAACTCCACAGTTCCAGACAGAAGGACCCCAGCGCTGATTAAAACATCTGACCCCTCTCCCTACTAAGTCAAGCGGAGGGGTTGCTTGCAGGCATGCATAGGGAACAGCCACCTCCCTGCCCGTAAAACATGGACCAATTTCCACGACAGAACGAGCTGCACGAGTGAGGGACAGTTTAAAGAAGACTCCCTTTCAGTGTAAACCAGCTCTGGTCTGTACACGCTGTTACTTGGCATAAAGACCGTCCCTCCGTTTTAACAAGTAAATTCCAAAAATCAACTGCCTGGCTACTTCCAGTGAAAAGTGAGAAAAAAATGTACGAGTTAATTTCTTTACTAATCCTAGTGCCACTCACGGAACTTATTCATAAACATGTCCACCCTGTACATGATGTTGACATTTGGTACGAGTCCAAGTGAAGGGATGGTTTTATCCTATGTAAAAGCCTGGTGGACCTGAGATAGTGAGCCGAACTGTGTCAATAAAGAGTCCTGCCTTTCAACTTATATCTGCAAGTTTAAAAAATACTCCCTCCGCGTGTTAATCATCAAGTAAAACCATCACTGATCTGTCCAGGCTTCTTCATGGGATCAAAGTACCCTTCCAAGTGGGCACACGGCACATAATCACGCTGACATACCGGAAATGAACGCTATGGCTGCTTTAGGTGCAAAGTGGGATTTTTTTCAGAATTAATTTCGAAGTTGACATCTTTGTTAATCTGCGAAATTTATCCAACAACAAATTCTCACTCTGAGCACGAAACAGTCAGACTGACCGACTCTCGGTATACGTCCAAGCGGAAGAATGCTCTTATTCCGTGGAACGGCATGGACACAACTGTAGAAACTTACATTATGGTTTACACAAAGAACGAAGGCGTTTATAAACTTGCTGTTGGAAGCGATTGGTTCGAGATTTTTGCAAGTGGACCTGCTTGTCTGTATCGGTGCCGTCTTAGGTTTTCATCCCTGGGGCATTAGCGTAATGATAGTGTGTCGTTACTTTAGAGGGACGGGAGGGCGAGATGGGATCGCGGCAAATGGCGGTGATGATGGTTTTATCTCTGATGATGAGTGAAAGATGTGGAAGACGACCAGGGCATTAGCGGCCAGAAATGAGGAGGCCTAGTATAGCTGCAGTTGAATCTAGAAAGACATTACCGTCCTTGTCGCGTGCACGACCATGATCACTAACTACCACAGATCTGTCCAAACCTTCACTTGAAATAACAACATTCTGCCGATGAGACACGTGCACAAAAGCTACTCAGTACTCTCTTTGACTGCAATTTATGTTCCTTATAATTATGGTCAAACGCGTCATTTTCAATTTCCATTTAAGGTAACAGGTGGTGTAAAGTTTTGGAAAAAACCGGGGAAACCATGCTGTAACTTTCTGAGCATGCGCTTCAGACAGCTAAACCATTGTGCATTTATCTTACTCTAGCGGAGAAGATTGGGTGAGTTTGTTTGCTGAATCAATTTAGCAGATTGAACTAGATGTGACTTACGAAATCAATTTAAGAAAACATTCACAACTCTGCACAGGCCGGGAAACGGTTGGTTTTTGGCATGCGTTTTAAGTTGAAGAAGGCTCTTATTATTGTTATTATTATATGAAGTCTTATATCGCGCGCGTATCTCCAGAATCGGACTCAAGGCGCTGGGATCTATTTATGCCGTGTGAAGATGGAATTTTTTACACAATACATCACGCATTCACATCGACCAGCAGATCGCAGCCATTTGGCATTTCGGCGCATATCCTACTTTTCACGGCCTATTATTCCAAGTCACACGGGTATTTTGGTGGACATTTTTTATCTATGCCTATACAATTTTGCCAGGAAAGACCCTTTTGTCAATCGTGGGATCTTTAACGTGCACACCCCAATGTATTCTACAACGAAGGGACCTCAGTTTTTCGTCTCATCCGAAAGACTAGCACTTGAAACCACCACCTAGGTTAGGAAAGGGGGGGGGGGAGAAAATTGCTAACGCCCTGACCCAGGGTCGAACTCGCAACCTCTCGCTTCCGAGCGCAAGTGCGTTACCACTCGGCCACCCAGTCTTATCCCATATTAACACCTGTGATCTGTGATGGTAACCATGAAAGTTTAATAGACCTTCACAGAAGAAGAACCCAGTTTTAGTGTAGTAATAAAATGAGATGGGCATATGAGGTCCATCAACGCATACAGTATCGACATTTTTCACTTGTTTCTCAAGTATATTTCTTTCATCAGAAAACGCTGTCATTGGCAAGATCGCTTTTCAATAGGCACGTAGGATTCCGCTCCCCTTAACAATAACCGGTTCTGGAAAATCCTTCAAAGGCGAACATTCGTCAGTTGTGTTGTCTTTGTCATGTTTTGCAAGAATCTCTCTTGTTTGTAACAACTTGATAACCACTGTCAGAGAAGAGAATCCTATCCTATCCAAGCAAGCGAACTGCATCTTCTCCCTTTAATATTAACCCATTCACGGGAAAAGAACCTGCATCTTGATCATTCTTCAATCGGCACAGACGGCATTCCAAGCCGGAGCACCAGATTTGCCTTCTCGTTCGATCACCGCTACTGCATGACAAAAACCTTTTTTTGCTGCATACCCCCCCTAAACCTTTACCCCACCACCACCACCACCCTCTCGCCCTTCTCCGCCACAATTCCCTCGGCTTCAACCAGAAAAGAAAGAGAAGGTCAGAGTGCCATCTTGCTGCAGCGGCGACAACAATGGACAACCATCGTCACATCATCTAATTAGACAGATTCCACTTTCTGCCTGCAAGCCACCATTCCCATAGGCATAGGAGAAGGTGACAGTGTGAGGAAGTGAAACGACATGGGTATGGAGAGAAGAGGAAAGGGGAGAGAACATCTCGATGGCTGGAAGAAGGGGAGAATATCTGGATGGTGGAAAGAGTTGAGAAGACATACATCTCGATGGCGGAAGAAGAGGGGGGGGGGGGGGGAAATCTGGAAGGTGGACAGAACTAGAGGAAGACATCTCCAGGTCAGAAAGAAGGGGTTAGTATCTTGAAGGGGAAACGCGGTACGGAGTGGGAATCTCGATGTTGGGAAAAACGGGCAAGACATTAAAATCTGGAAGTCAGGATGAAGGAGATAGCGGTATCGGGGTGAATCAGAATCAGAATCAGAATCAGAATTTATTGTCATTAAAGCACAGAGCCTATTGACACACGTATACAAGATACATAAGTACGGGGAAAACAGCAATATAACATAACATACATGTAATACAAAACCAAGTGGAACAGGGTGAACAAAGAGGACCTGAAGATGAGCATAAGTTATTGAGGACAGTCGGAAGACGCATTGCATCTGCGTAGTTGAAAACAATCGTACACATATTTTGCCAATTGCCTTTGGATGTCGCTGTCGGGGTGAGGAGGTTCAAGGAAACCGAGGGGGGGGGGGGGGGGGGGGGGGCGGGGGATCGGGGGATAGACATATTACGATGGCTAGCGGAACGAATGGGCATATATATGTATTACTAGATGAATACCCGCTTCGCCGGGTACGGCTTTGCCAGGAAGAAGTTGCGGCGCACCGCACGAAGGAAGGGAGATAAACGCGCAAAACACTGGAGAAGAGTAAAAATAGTATAACGGGAATATGGATTGAGCGTTGTCGACAGTGACCTTCTAAAAATAAAAACGGGAATATGGATTGACGCCACACGAAGGAAGGGAGATAAACGCTGAAAACACTGGAGAAGATAAGGAAGAGTTACTGGGAATGGATCCAGAGAAAAACCAAAATCGGTTCAGCGCTGCGCGCTGAGAGCACGTGTTGAAATATCTCATCGATCAGGTTGTGTCCGGGGTGTAGCTGAATATGGCCACCAAATTTGAAACAGATCCATCGAGAACCTTGGGCGTGCATCGCGGACACACACACACACACAGACAGACAGACAGACAGACACAAGTCGTATATATATAGATAGATACTTGAACACGAAATGGGAACCAAACACACACACAACCACACACCCCCACCACCCCCCCCCCCCCCCCCCCCCCCCCCCCCAATTCCACAACATTCCCATTACACCTCGGCAAAGGATGGTTCAGTGAAGAAGACAGGCGTGAAAAGCGGACGGTGAGTCGAGGAGCAAATTTCATCTGGTTGGCATTGTGTCCTGAGAGTGATGGCGAGTGTTTGTTCTGTTGGCGCCGCAATCTGGAAGGAGCTGGTGGCGAGCGGTGCTGGGTCTGTCTAATCGGATGATCACACGATGGCTTCTGTCCACGACCTGAACGATTGGACATCTCATCTGATGAGTGGATAATTCCTGTGTGTGTGTGTGTGTGTGTGTGTGTGTGTGTGTGTGTGTGTGTGTGTGTATGTTTGTGTGAGTGTGTGTGTGCGGTGTGTGTGTGTGCGTGCGCGGGTGTGTGTATGTGTGTGTGTGTGTGTGTGTGTGTGTGTGTGTGTGTTCAGTATCAGCACAAAGTTCAAGTCATGTTTAAATGGACAATTCAATTATCAAGTATCTCCAATCTCGACAATTTCCAGTGAACATGTGTCTTGGGTCCAATCAGTATCCAAAATATTCCGGTTTTCTGTCTGTAACAGTAAGTACAGCAACCTGCAATGAACGAGATGGAAAAGAAACAATTCTTCTGACCACACAAACGCTCACACACACAACGGAGATCTCACTGTCAAGATCATGGCTACGAAAGAGCTGCTAGAATTAACGATGCTAGAATTAACGATGTTGGAATTAATGGATTGCCAACCTGACCCGGCCTAACCCTTGAGCTGGCGAGGAAACCAGCCATGGGAGACAACTGTTTGCAAGGGGAAGCCAATCGTGATGAGCTCATCCTGAGAGGGAGTATTGTCGTAGGGGTTAACGGTCCCGATCTCTCGCTCCGATAGCCTTGGTGTGTCTGCACGATTCTCTGTCACTGGAACTGGTCGGGAACTGTCGGGAACTTCTTCCTCTCCTCCTCCGCCTCCTTCATCTTCTCCTTTCTCCGTAAACTGATGATGGAGGTTGGCAGTTCAGTGTATCGGATCACTCTGCTGCACATTCTGTTTAGCTCCTTGGAGATGGTCGTGAATTGTCTAAAAACTCTTCTGATTCTTCTTCATGTTAGTCCCATCTCCCTGAACTGTTGAAGGTCAACACGGTGCCTTGCATCGGATTTGTAGCAGCACGTGTCTTGTCTGTCACCGACACACGCATGTTCACGTTCAGTTCACACGTCCCGTACAAACAGAAGTCGCAGTTGCTTAATCCGCACAAATCCACACAGAATGTCTATACTTCCGGGTCGTGTGCTATCGATGGATTCTGGTGCATGGAACATGACGGCTCATGTTGCGGCCAGCGTACAGCCTTTCAGCACCCTTTCCACGTCAAGCCAGACCTCGGATTATACATGTTATAAATGTGTGAGCAAGCAACTTGTTTCGCACAGATGGTATCTCTTTCGCGTCATTTCGGAAATGACCATGACGGTGCCGATTAAGGCACAATGCCATGACACCGTTCAACAGCCAAGTCCATTCAGTTTGTTTGTTTGTTTAACGCCCAGCCGACCACGAAGGGCCATATCAGGGCGGTGCTGCTTTGACATATAACGTGCGCCACACACAAGACAGAAGTCGCAGCACAGGCTTCATGTCTCACTCACCCAGTCACATTATTCTGACACCGGACCAACCAGTCCTAGCACTAACCCCATAATGCCAGACGCCAGGCGGAGCAGCCACTAGATTGCCAATTTTAAAGTCTTAGGTATGACACGGCCGGGGTTCGAACCCACGACCTCCCGATCACGGGGCGGACGCCTTACCACTAGGCCAACCGTGCCCGGTAGTCCATTCAGTCAGGTTATTATATTGGAATGACTAACTATCGCTTGTGCTCTTGATGCCTTCGTCGCTTCAATCCCATTGGTTCTCCGTGGTAAATGGCATCCATCCCCCCCCCCCCCCCCCACCTCTCTGTTCATCCATTTTTAGGATTTTCACTGGAGCTACATAGCATATATAACTATGACTCCACAAATTATAGATTTTAAAAGATACAAGATCCATAAACTGGTCAAATTGTCAAAGCCCTTCTGATACAAAGCGGCTATGATCAGTGTATAAATGGCTTCGTTCAGGGTGCGGTCATTCGCTGTTTCCTGTAGACCAAGATGGTGCGTGATGGTCATCCTCACGTTCCCTTTGCGATCTGGATCTCAACCAGTAGTTTCTATCACATTCTTGTTTTGTTTTGTTTTTCTAAGCCATTTCTGGTCTAGGTATCTTTTTCGCTGTCTCTGTTTCACTTCCTCCGAACTTATTGGACTGCCTTCCTCTCCTTCTCTCTCATTTCCACCACCATTTCCTTCTTTTACACACATTTGCTCGAGGTTCTTCTGTCTTTTTTCCTCATCCCTTGTGACCATTCATTCCCCACTTTCTGGGCAAGTCTCGACCACTTTATTTTTTTTCCATCACTCCTTCCCCTCCTGCCTCTGGTCTTCTGATCCTTCGTTCAAATTCTCCCAACTTCCTCCGTTCTTCCAAACAAATATGCCTTTTAATGAGCATTCAATTTCCTTCTAGTCGCCTTCACACAAAAGGCCCGAGGAAAGATCAGAGCTAAGCTCTGAGTGCATGCCGATGTCGTCGAACAGAGTCAAAGTCAGCTATGATTGCAAAATGAAATGGTCCCACCCTTTCTAACTGACGACAAAATGATGACCTTTGGGCGTAAAGCGCATTCAAGGTCACGTAGCATTGCGATTACTTTGAGCATAACACGGTCTGAAACCTAAGATGAGTCACCACAGGAGTAATAAAACTGAGTCACTGTATCATGTAACAATCAAAATTCATCTGAACTGAATGGAACGTGCACATGTGATGACTTTGGGCGTAAACTGTATTCAAGGTCATGTGGTGTCGCGGTTACTTGGAATTTAAACTTGCCTTTAACATGCTAGGTGAGATGCGTCACATAGTGAGTAATCATATTGCATCAATATGTCACGTAACCAACGGAAACTAATCCTTTGACTGAAAGATTTTCACTAAAAAAAATTAATGCAAACTTCAAAGGAATTACATTTACACTGTGTCTTTCCAAATGTTCAATCTTCCTTTGACATATTCAATGGCACTTGTGATAAAATTTACATTGATTGGCACTGCTGTTATTCTGCGACATTCTTCTAATGTAAGCTCGGCTAGCCAAACCAACGAGTTTTAACCTACAAACTTACCAGAAATACGGCGGAGGCTACAGCAGTAGGGGTAAAGGAAGGGAGGAGATATGTCGGGAGTATAGGTAAAAAAGAGTATAGGTAAAAAAGAGAGGACCTCATCAAAGCCACCCAGGTGTGAAAGCTTTCACAATTTTCTTTAACAAGCAGTGAAAAGGGCATTTTGCGTCGAGAGTCGACGCAGCAAACACCGACCACGGAGGGCAACACTTGACGAAGCCACACGCACTGCACTGATCAAAGAAAACACCACACAAGCTTACGATTCCAAGATGACAAAAAGGTCAACGATCTCCACCAATGAAAACACTACAAATGACACAAAAATACAGTCATTACAAAATTGTGGCACCTCGAAAATGTTATTTCAGAAGGTAAAAAAGGAGAGAAAAATACAGTCATAACATTGGTATATGGAACAAGAAGTGTATTTTTAGAAACACACTGGAAAAGTTATTTCAGAAGGGAAAACGGCAAAAATACAGCCAGAACAAAGACATACAACAAGGGATAATTTACTTTTGAAGAGACAAATGGCAAACAAATTCTGTCATGACAAAGGAATGGTACAAGGAACAAGGAATTTTAGAAGGGAAAAATGGCCCCCCAAAAATACAGACATAACAAAGGGGAAGAGGGAATCAGTTATTTTAGAAGAGACAAATGGCAAAACATACACCCAAAACACAAGTATGACACTCGGGGGGGGGGGGGTAAAGTTCACCAAACGTTTTCAGATATAGCTGATTGAGCTAAAAAGGGGTCAGAATAAAGACACTAAGAAAGGGTGGCAAGGAAAATTGGTGTGCAAGACATGGAAAGAGATGATAAAACACATACATGCCCGCTAACGCATACACCCCCTGCCTGCCTGCATGTCTGTCTCTCTCTGCCCCTCCCCCCCCCCCCCCCCCCTTTCTCTCCCTCTCTTAATCAGATTCAAAAGTGACACCCCACCACCAAATCAACACTCTTTTACCTGATCGCAATCCCTGCACAGTATAAGAAAAAAATCCTCAACTCTCTACCAACCGTCGGTGGTCAAACCCACTCCGCTGTGAGTTTTCTTAGGCCACTTGGCACCGGGGTGCAAACATTGACAAGCCGGGATGACATATTTACCAATTAGCGGCCGGCTACCTGCGCCCCCCCCCCCCCCCTCAACTCTGCACAGGTAGCACGGGTTTGGGGGGAAGGCAGGGGTGGGGGTGGGGTGAGGTGGGGGAGTCTTGTTAGCACTGGAAACACACTCACATACACACGTTGTTCCATTTGAAAGGCGGTACTAACACACACAGAGAGGAGAATAGGTGCGAACAACTTTCGCGACTCAGCTGTAGGTCTAGACTATCAAGAGGTTTGGGTGAAAATGTGGGAAACAGGTATTGAAAGTTTGTGGGGAGGGGGGGGGGAGGGCACTGAGAATCAGTTGGAGAGAGAGAGAGAGAGAGAGAGGGAGAGAGAGGGGGGAGGGAGGGGGTACGCACTGAGAATTGGAGAGAGAGAGAGAGAGAGAGAGAGAGAGAGAGAGAGGAGAGGCAAACGGAGACAGGCAGACAGAGAAAGAGAGTCTGTCTGTCTGTCTGTCTGTCAGAGTACCGGTATATATATTTGGGCGGATGGGTGTGAGAGACAGAAATAGAACAGAGGAGGGAGAGTGTCTGTCTGTGTCTGTGCATGAGTGTATCCATGCACGTGTGAGTGTGTGTGTCTCTGATGTCTTTTTTCCCCATAAATCCAGCCAGCCAAATCCAACCTTACTAGGCATCGTATCCATTCGTCTGCCACTGATTTGTCTCAACATGGTCAAACGGTTATCGCCTTTGTCTCGACAAAAATGTCTACGAACATGAATACACTGACTATAAAATCCCCTACCTGAGATAGTAGGGAGGGGGGGAGGGGGGGTGGAGTGGACTGCTCAGCAAGGAAATTAAAAAACAACACACGTGTAATTAAAAGCATATCAACAACATACCAAAAGCAGCCTGACCCTGAGAAAAAAAGGAATGTCCATAAATAAAAACCACTCATATAAGATGACAGCACTTAACTTGGAAATCTCGGAGGGTTTACCACACGAACATGGCAACATGAGGGTAGGTCTATTGTTGTACCTGACACGGGGGAGAATGTTGTCTGGCGGACCTAATCTCGTCGCTATGGCCAGGTAATGTACTCTAATCTCTGCTTACAAAACACATGTCATTCTAACCCCGACCTGACACTCGTATCGTGGGTATTTTGCTTTTCTCCTCTTTCTCTCCACCTCTACCGACCACCTCCCCCGACCCAGCCACCCCCCCCCCCCTCACTAATACCTCTTTTACATACCTACTCCCTGGTTTATTCCTACCTCTCTCCACTCAACACGATATCAAGTCAATAAGTGTATGTGTGCGCTGGTGTGTACTCTTATTACATACAGCATTATTTAAAATAAATGAAGGTCATGAACAATTAAAAACAATTTTTAACAAAAAGTAATCTTAAAATGGAGGTACATTAACGGACGTTATGAACAGAATAACTTATAAACTAGGGTTTAAAGGGGGGAGGGGGCTAAAAGCAATGGATGTTATAAGGGAGGTCCCGCACTATTTGAAGAGTATCGAGTGCACAAGCCCATGTGCCATCCAATGGATCTTACGCAGAACCATACATTTCTACCTTATTACATTATTCGACATTTTCATTTGTTGCGACTTGCCCCTTTTCTGTTTGTAAAGTATGAACAAAACATGTCCCAAGCTGGCTACTTCTGCCACTGAAGACTTTACACGTGAAACTCATCGTGGTGACATCTCACCTTCACAGTTTGTGCAGTTTGAGTGTGTGGGTTAGGCCTCAGGAGAGGGAAGTTTCAGAGTGCCTGTGTGGTCATCCACTCCGCTCAGCTGAGGCCTTGGCGCCTGTCCACTGTCGCGACCTTCTCTCCCTCCCTGTGGGTCAATTACTATTAGTTTCCTGACAAGGGTTAGCTTTTGTCAAAAGTCAAGCTATTATTGAAGTGTCTATGCAGTTTAGTTAGCCACTTGAAGCTGAAAGAATGAATTTTACGTTTTTTATAATATCAAAAGGTCTCTGTCCTTTTGTTTGTCCGTCTATCTGTCCCTCCGTCACACTTTGGGTTTTCGTAGGCCGTAAAAACGAACATAATCCGACCAGTAATGTCCTTCTTAAAACATTGACACCCACGCAAGTTTCGTGGCACCATGATAGCTGTAACCCTAATCAGATACATCCATCGATTAGGCGGGTGCGTCTGTCTGTCTGTCCGTCCTTCTGTCTTTTGCATGTGTGCAATCGCGCGTACTTGGGTATGTCCCTCGGTGCCTTCCTGACTTTGCAAACACACAGACCCAGAGCAGACTTTGAATCTCAAAGTTCTTTATGACATGCCCCGGCCAACCGGCGCAGACTAGACATCCGATGCCAGTAAGCATGAGGATTGAAACAAGTATTTAGAGTAGTACAGAGGATAAAGGAAGAAGTATTTAAAGTAGTACAGAGGATAAAGGAAGAAGTATTTAAAGTAGTACAGAGGATAAAGGAAGAAGTATTTAAAGTAGTACAGAGGATAAAGGAAGAAGTATTTAAAGTAGTACAGAGGATAAAGGAAGAAGTATTTAAAGTAGTACAGAGGATAAAGGAAGAAGTATTTAAAGTAGTACAGAGGATAAAGGAAGAAGTATTTAAAGTAGTACAGAGGATAAAGGAAGAAGTATTTAAAGTAGTACAGAGGATAAAGGAAGAAGTATTTAAAGTAGTACAGAGGATAAAGGAAGAAGTATTTAAAGTAGTACAGAGGATAAAGGAAGAAGTATTTAAAGTAGTACAGAGGATAAAGGAAGAAGTATTTAAAGTAGTACAGAGGATAAAGGAAGAAGTATTTAAAGTAGTACAGAGGATAAAGGAAGAAGTATTTCTTTCTTCTTCTCGATCGCTCAGACAGGGACTCCGGAACTTCTGATGAAGTCTGCAGTACAGCGAAGACTCTGCAGGGTGCCGAAGATCTTCTCCTGAACTGGTGTGTCAGCAGACCATGTTTCTGCTCGTAGTTTCTGGTGGATTGGACAGTGTTGGAGGAGGTGTTCCACTGTCATGTCTGCGATGCCACAGTGGCATACAGGCGTGTCCCCAATGTGGAATTTTGAGAACATGTGGTGCCTGAGTCTGCAGTGGCCGGTTCTCAGGCGCACAATGATGACCTGGTCTTTTCTGGAGAGTTGATAGTAACTGTCTCTAGGGTTGTAGTGAGGGTGTTGTTGCAGCCACCTTTTCCGTTGCTTCTCTTTTACAATGGTTTTTGCCTCACCAAATGTAACTTGCTGGTTCTCTTGTGGTAGCTTCCCTCCTTCTTTCGCCAGCCTGTCAGCTTCCTCATTCCCTTGTATGTTGCAGTGTGATGGTATCCATTGGATAACTGTTTTCTCTGTGGATTGCTGCAATGTAGTGAGGGCAGTTGCAAGTTCACTAACGTCCTGGTTTTGGGGGTTGGAGAGTGCTTGCAGCACAGAGAGTGCGTCAGAGAAGATGACTATCTTCCTGCAGATGGTATCTCCTGGGAGCATCAGAGAGTTTTTTAGCACACCAGCGGCTTCCTTCGGTGCTTCTGCCTCGGCCTTGTAGTTGGTGGAGAATTTCCCTGTTGCGATTGACTTCTTTATTGGAGCAGCATCTTTTCGACAGATAAGGATACCTCCACCGCCGTTTCGTGTTGCTTTTTCGGCTGATCCGTCAGTGTATGCGTGGGGAAGAAGTATTTAAAGTAGTACAGAGGATAAAGGAAGAAGCATTTAAAGTAGTACAGAGGATAAAGGAAGAAGTATTTAAAGTAGTACCGAGGGTAAAGGAAGAAGTATTTAAAGTAGTACAGAGGATAAAGGAAGAAGTATTTAAAGTAGTACAGAGGATAAAGGAAGAAGTATTTAAAGTAGTACAGAGGATAAAGGAAGAAGTATTTAAAGTAGTACAGAGGATAAAGGAAGAAGTATTTAAAGTAGTACAGAGGATAAAGGAAGAAGTATTTAAAGTAGTACAGAGGATAAAGGAAGAAGTATTTAAAGTAGTACAGAGGATACAGAAAGAAGTATTTAAAGTAGTACAGAGGATAAAGGAAGAAGTATTTAAAGTAGTACAGAGGATAAAGGAAGAAGTATTTAAAGTAGTACAGAGGATAAAGGAAGAAGTATTTAAAGTAGTACAGAGGATAAAGGAAGAAGTCTAAAAAGGGGGTACATTTACAGATGCGATGAACAGAAAATTTGAAAAATCAAGGTCTTAAAAAGGGAGACGACTTAAACTGGGGGTCTTGAAAGGGGGGTACTACTGTCTACAATAAAACCTACAACCTAGAGGACAGCGAACGGTCCGTCAACGAATTCACAACAACATCAACTCGGCTACCATTCTGTTGGGAAACCGTCAAGGTGCATGCTAACAATCAGTGGAACTAGGGGTTTTATCTGAATACTGGTACCCACAGAGAGATCCACATGCGGTCATGTTCAAAAGTTCACACTAGACAGTACAAAATGACCGGTATCCAGCATCAGACTAAACAAAAATGACAACTGAGATGTTCACGACAGCTAGGAGTAAGGAGATACTATCTCTACATGGGATGACGTTCGACGAGACATGGGTGCATCACGATTAGACGTGGGAAGAACAAGATGAAGACTTTCCCTGTCACACCTGCATGTTGTCCTGCCCCCCCCCCCCCCCCCCCCACCCCCTCCCACACACACACTCACTCGCACACACACACACCTCATTTCTACAGACAGACAAAGAAAAAGGGTGAGAGAGAGAGAGAGAGAGAGAGAGAGAGAGAGAGAGAGAGAGAGAGAGAGATTGTTTCAGTAATTATTAAATTAATATAAATGATGATGTAACTATGTGTAAAAATGTGCAATTCTCTCTCTCTCTCTCTCTCTCTCTCTCTCTCTCTCTCTCTCTCTCTCTCTCTCTCTCTCTCTCTGTCTCTCTCTCTCTCTCTCTCTCTCTCTCTCTCTCTCTCTCTCTCTCCCTTCTGCTTTTATTGTTCTGAGCATGCCCCGGATCGATTCCCGTTTCACCTGGTTACTTTCTTCGCCGATTGCTTTTCCGTTCCGTTCTCGCTCTCTTCGCCTCACCGACTCCGACTATGAACCCTCCCTGGCAAAAGCGTTGATTGAGAAATATAGCTTCAATGCTTGACCGTCCCTCTCTCTCGTACTTGTTTAATCTCTCTCTCTGTCTCTCTCTCTCTCTCTCTCTCTCTCTCTCTCTCTCTCTCTCTCTCTCTCTCTCTCTCTCTCTCTCTCTCTCTCTCTCTCTCTCTCTCTCTCTCTCTCTCTCTCTCTCTCTCTCTCTCTCTCTCTCTCTCTCTCTCTCTCTCTCTCTCTCGGTGCACCTTATTGAGCTTTGTATGGAGCATTTAACTGAGTATACGGGCCAAGGCTATCACGTTCAGAGCTGAACTTATATAGCCTATGATTACAGCCCGTATAGCTCTAAGCAGAGATCTGCTACAGTGACGGAAAGAATGCTATCTTCCGTCCCCTATAGGCGACGAAATAGGTCACACTTTTTAGTGGAAAATGCTTCGACGCCGGAGCGGGTACTGGACCCAGTGCGGTTCTAGTGCAAGTGCACTGTGCACAAAATTTGACCTATTTCGTCGCCTATAGGGGACGGAAAGAATGTCATTTCAATGGTGTGATAGCATTCTTTCCGTCACGTGACATCATAGGCTATATAAGTTGAGCTGTGAACGTGATAGCCTTGGCCCGTATACTCAGTTAAATGCTCCATACTAAAGCTCAATAAGGTGCACCTCTCTCTCTCTCTCTCTCTCTCTCTCTCTCTCTCTCTCTCTCTCTCTCTCTCTCTCTCTCTCTCTCTCTCTCTCTCTCTCTCTTTATATTAAAAATCAAGTATTGGAAGAAGTGTCTCACCAAAAAGTCCTTGGTGTAAAGATTGATAATAATTTATCATGGCATGATCACATTGATTACATCTGTAAGATTGCTTCCCAAAAAATATAGCAGTTATGAAAAACAAGTCTAGTCTAGTCTGGTCTGGTCTGGTCTGGTCTGGTCTGGTCTGGTCTGGTCTGGTCTGGTCTGGTCTGGTCTAGTCTGGTCTAGTCTGGTCTAGTCTAGTCTTGTCCTCTCTCTCTCTCTCTCTCTCTCTCTCTCTCTCTCTCTCTCTCTCTCTCTCTCTCTCTCTCTCTCTCTCTCTCTCTCTCTCTCTCTCTCTCTCTCTCTCTCTCTCTCTCTCTCTCTCTCTCTCTCGAGTTTTCCCTTTTTGCAATACAGCAACCAACCTAGTCCAACCATCATCGAACATTGCAACACATATCCACTATGATCACAGTAGATCTCCCAATCCCTATTGTCTGTAACCATTGCCATCACACTGCGTGTAGTAAAAGCATTGCCTCACTCCTTGCAGAAACTTTCAGCAGGAGCGCAGGACTTTCTCATATGCTTTCCGCCAAGACCTCAGGAGATCAGGAAATTGTTGCATGAGGGAGGAAATGAAACTCTGCCCCTGAGGCAAGGGGTGTGTAGGGGGTAAAGCCATCATGAGGTACACAGCTTTTACATGGCTTCATCTGTGTTATTATTGCACCATACATTTGAACTTTCACAAACATTTTGCAATCAGGAAATCAAGACTCAAGACTAAAGATGATACATGTACTGTCCTTATAAAAACAGGGGAAACTGCTTCGCAGTGACACTGTGCACAACTAGGAAAGCCTTTTTTCGTTTTTGTCCCAGGATCTAACTTTCTTTCATGCACAACAGAGTGAAGGAGGGAAAGGGGGCGATACACTAAGAGACTGTGAGAGAAATAAGGAGACAGGCAGACAGGCTGACGAACAAACCAGATGAAGGGAGTGAAAACGAGAGAGGGAGACAGACATGTGGACAGAAAAAAAAAAATATGTGTGTGTGCGCACCTTCGTGTGTGTGTGTTTGCGCAGGTACATGCTTGTGTCCATGCCTGCATGTCTTTATGTGTATGTATGTGCGTGTCTCCAGGGGCGGATCCAGGGGGGGGGGGGGGGGGGGTTTCCGGTGATTCCGGAACCCCCCCCCCCTCCCCCATAGCCTAAAAAAAAAAATAGAGAAAAACAAAAAAACAAAACAAAAAAATTGAAAAGAAAGAAAAAGTGATGACTCAGATTGCACCAGATTGCTCCTTTTTACATTTAGTCAAGTTTTGACTTAATATTTTAACATAGAGGGGGAATCGAGACGAGGGTCATGGTGTATGTGTGTATGTGTGTATGTGTGTGTGTGTGTGTGTGTGTGCGTGTGCGTGTGTAGAGCGATTCAGAGTAAACTACTGGACCGATCTTTATGAAATTTGACATGAGAGTTCCTGGGTATGATATCCCCAGACGTTTTTTTCATTTTTTCGATAAATATCTTTGATGACGTCATATCCGGCTTTGTGTAAAAGTTGAGGCGGCACTGTCACACCCTCATTTTTCAATCAAATTGATTGAAATTTTGGCCAAGCAATCTTCGACGAAGGCCGGACTTCGGTATTGCATTTCAGCTTGGTGGCTTAAAAATTAATTAATGACTTTGGTCATTAAAAATCTGAAAATTGTAAAAAAAAAAAAATTTTTTATAAAACGATCCAAATTTACGTTCATCTTATTCTTCATCATTTTCTGATTCCAAAAACATATAAATATGTTATATTTGGATTAAAAACAAGCTCTGAAAATTAAAAAAATTAAAAATTATGATCAAAATTAAATTTTCGAAATTAATTTAAAAACACTTTCATCTTATTCCTTGTCGGTTCCTGATTCCAAAAACATATAGATATGATATGTTTGGATTAAAAACACGCTCAGAAAGTTAAAACGAAGAGAGGTACAGTAAAGCGTGCTATGAAGCACAGCGCAACCGCTACCGCGCCAAACAGGCTCGTCACTTTCACTGCCTTTTGCACTAGCGGCGGACTACGTTCAATTTCATTCTGTGAGTTCCACAGCTTGACTAAATGTAGTAATTTCGCCTTACGCGACTTGTTTTCTTTTTTAATCAAATTTTTCCGGGTGCCGGCATTTGTCTTTTAAATGACGATTTTGGAAGGTAGTTGGGTAATATGCTGGCTCAGGTTGCACCAAATCGGTCCATTTTTCTTGTTTTGATCCAAATTTGTCATCTTAAATTTACTTTTATGAAGGTGTATTAAGGAAAATTTCTTGGCTCAGATTGCACCATCTTCGCACCCTCAACTAAACGCTTCGCGTCGTTGAATTGTCCCTAAAAGAAATTTGGAAACCCCCCCTTAAAAATGATGTGATCCGCCCCTTGACTCTGTCTGTCTGTCTGTGTGTACATATACATACATTTAGAGAGAGTGAGAGCAGACAATAAAACAGTACTCACTGGTGGGTACACGTGACACTGCCTGCTGGTACACGGCAAAGAATTTCTCCTCTTGCTGTTCAGTCAAACGAGGCACTGAAATCAGCAATTTAAAAATCGGACTTACCCGTTTATCCCCATGGGATGTAAAGCAACGTCATTTCAAACTTTTTAAAAATCGTAGCAAAGTAACTTAAGCAAGTTTTATTAAATGTTAAATGCTCAAACATCACAGAAAGCTAGTAGAAGTGGAAAGTGTCAAAGATATCATTGTGTATAGCAGGTGTTTCAGAGATCTGCATTTGGGAGCTCGAGCGGGCGATATTGGGCCCTCTGTGAGAATAAGGGGTAAAGACAAGGAAAAAGAGGACATAACTGCATTCAAACTCGCCCATCCCTCCCTCAGGATAATTTCTCCGAAAGAAAGGTAGGTATCATGCCTCTGATCAAGGAAACAGAACAGGGGGCATTCATACCTCCCAAGGAACAAGTATATATAATACCTTCTGATCTTACGTCATGTGGAACTCTGTCTTAAAGGGAATAAGTGAATCATCAAAACGATGAGGTCACAATGATTCTTGAGCTTCCTAAGATACTCGGTTGTATTTCTGTTGGTCCAAGGGAGCTTATCTAAACACACCAGTTAAAGATGTTCTTGCTTCCCTTTGACTATGTTTGACAACGGCAGGTAAATGCAATCAAATAGTCAACCTGCTCTGTCGACCACCTCTCGGTAACGACCACCTGCCCATTACAACCAGTGCAAAGGCTACCCAATGAGTTTTTCTATATAGTTTATGTTGTCCATAACCACCACCTCATTTTTGGCTGATCCTTAGGTGGTCGTTATACACAGCTTTACTGTAGATCGCAAAAAGGTTTCTCAATCAGTGAATTCATTTTGCATGCATGCAACAAAAAATATCAACACAAACAAAAAATAAATTCCAAAATTCAGGTACAGTACTTCTCTTCCAGAGCATACATTTCAAAACGATAGTTGAACAGGGATAAAGTTACAAACAAGCAACTCTAACACCTAAAAATATCACTTTCTGTCAGAAGATAATGACAATGAGCACCACTTCTTTTTTACCTTGTCTTTTTTGTGTTGGGGGTTGGGGATAGATGCTTTGCTACAGCTTGTATTTCAATTAACTTAATTCATCGTTCCGACTTACGTTTCCTCTGTTTCGTCGGCAGCACGCGTCTGGCCAGAAAATCCCAGACACGAGGCAAGTGAGAGAACTCCTCCCGCAATCTGAAATGAAACAACGTGTACATCATACTGGTTTACTCTTAAGGTCAATGTTAACGTGTGCAATTTTGTTCTTGAACAGACAAGCACGCAAACAGACCCAAAAATAACTCCTCAAGCGTTACAACAAAGAAAAGAGATTAAAAATCATGAAAAACAGCAAAAAGTCATGCCAGAGAAGAATGCAAAGGTTTCTTGCTCTCCCAAACAAGCTTTTGCAGGCCAAGTGCTCCCTGCTTCAAATACAAGCCCAGACAGTGTTTGTGGGTTCTAAAGTATTCCCCTTTTTCAGTCTCAGACAACATGCCTTTTTTTTGCAATTCATCTGCACAAACTTTAAAGTGGGTGTGGTCTCAAAAAACTCTGTTTGAATCTTGAATCCATCTTCTTCTCCAGTATATTTAGGCTGGCTGAGACAAGCTACAGATGAGAAGGCACATCATTTCACTATGTCACGATAGATGAAACTTATATTATCTAAAATTTTGCAATGCCAAAGTTTTGCACTAAAACAAATCTTGCATTCTGCAATGTTGCTATCATAGAATACATTGCACACCCTCAACACTTTGACAAACAAGAAAAATAAAAAATAAAAAATAATAAGCCAAACAACCCACTGTTTTAGCATTTGCTCTGCGTGATCTTTCATGAAAACAGTTTTCTGTGCTGTCTTTATAAACTCCAACAGCAGGTCCACATCATCTGAGGGAAAAAACAACAGAGAAATTAATGATCACAAGATTTACAAACCTGAAAAATCATTATGTTGCTCATTGAAACACCACAAATGTACTCACAAACAAACAACCAAAACCCATACCATTAAGACTGTCATTCAAATCCAAAAGATGTGGTTCTGTAACTCCTTATCAAGCAAAAAGCTTGTGTTGTGCGTCATAGTGTCGTTTGCAAATATATTCCTTACACTAACCATCATCACAGAATCCATATTACTGACCCACAGAATAAATAGAATTTACCAGGCAGTTCTTGACAAGCGTGTGCGTAGACAAGCTGTGCAATCTTCCCTGTGGGTTCTTCCTCCTGTAACACAACCAAAGCAAACATGCCAAAATCACTCAGTCATACAGTAAACTTCCAATCTACCAATATGTCCATAAAAATAAACACCTCTAACTCACTAATTACACCGTGATCTCACTTTTACGACCTCCCCCTTCCAGCTTTCTCAGATTTCTTGTTTATAATGTGTTTAAATTTACCTCCAACTCAGATCATATAAGATCAGTGGGAGAGGCTTACAATGGAGGTAAACTTAGAGACATTATAAATAGAAACTCTGAGAAAGCTGGTTCTCATAACAAGACAGAGTGAAAGCACTAAAACCAGTTCTAAATCCATACCAACCATTTTTAGTCTGGCTGATAAATATGACATTATACAAGTTCTTTTCAGCATCTTCAGAAAGTCATCCCTCACTTACATTGGAGTGGCACATTGGACGTTACTTACAATTTGTCAGCATTTTCCCAAAGTTAAAATTCTTTCATCACTCACTTGCTTTGGAGTGGACAAAGCAAAACCAAACCTTTTCTTAGGGTGGTTTTCTGTGCAGTATGATTTGAAGTTGGACATGCATGAAAAAGACAGAATCTATAACAACAGAGTAAAACTCACCATTTTTGCCAGCTCAATCTCCAGCTTGTAGTACTGAAACAAAAAAGCAAATGCAAGAACTTTTTATTTTATTTTATAGAAGACAAACTTGTGTTCTGACACACACACACACACACAAAACCAAGAGTTATGTCCGCATATTGTCTTTGAGAGTTCCAGACCTGGGCAAAAGCTTCAACTGAGTAAAGCTACACATCTAATCAAACTTAATCCTACCTCCACCCACGCCAAGCGAGATGTTTTGTTGTAGCTGAGACATCTCTGCATCAAGGCGCGAGCAGCTTCCAGGTTACTTTGTTCAACTTCCCATCTTGCAGCTTGGATCCACAGCTCTGCAAATACATCATTTTTTACATTTTTGTTTCTTGTGAACACACATCACTGCATTGCAATCCAATATCCACGCATTTTTTCTGCCACATGGTTTTCCGATTTTTTCACAGCATCTATTTAAACACATAATTTAAAGCTTCAGCTGTCCTGAAATGCAGAAAGTAGTCTGAGACTGTAGAAACATCTTTTACCTTTTTGCCCTAGATAAACAAAGGAATGTTGTGGAACCAAACTTGCAAAGCATTTGTGCATAAGTGTGATAGCTGTTTCAAGACCTTTTATAAAGCCACTACGGCATAGAGGCAGTTGACGGAATTTCGCCATTCAAAAAATATGATTAAATAGTGGATGTCCACATTTATATTCCAATACAGCAATGATTGTGTGTTAAGTACCTACCTGGTTCAGCAGGGTGTAAGCGTAGCATCTCCTTGAACAGTCGAGTCACTCTGCTGTATTCTTTCTACAAAGCAAAAAAAGAACAAAAGGTGACGAACTGTAGATGTACAAAGGGGCACTCAGGGCTTAACAACTGTAAACTACAGATCAGTAAATGGAACTGAAACAAAAAGGGGAGAAGAAGGCATAATTATGCACTGACTATTACCTCTCACATCATTATGATCACATCATGATCATTATCATGTTACAGTATAATCACCATGAGTGGCAGCCTTAAAACCCATACAAAACACTTATAAATTAACAAGAAAAGCATTTGGAAAACAGGAAAATATACCTGCTTCTTGCAGAATTCAATATGGCTCAGCCAGACATCCGCATTTTGCTGAAAAAAATAAATGATAGATGGCATTACAAAATTATGTGAAGAACCGAATGAACAAAAATTGCTTGATGCATCAAATTACATAACAAAAGTTGTACAATACTCATTTACAAACATATGCCCAACAATCTCTTTAAACTATGCTATGAACATAGAACAAATGTTTTATTTAAAAACAAAAACAAAATATGTAAATGGAATTTGCTACCTTTTCATTTTCAAACCATAATCAAAGATTGAAGAAATTATTTACAAATATGCAGACATGTACAAATGTCCCTACAAGTTATATCTAAACACCAGCTTTCATTAAACACCACATTTCAGACGTGTTTGATGTGTAAAAACAAACTTACTGCTTTGAAGGAGCAAAAATTCATGTGTTCGTGACCCGTGCAATTTACTCTAATCAATCAGTGTGAACTGTAGAATAACTAAACTACAGGAAAAAAACCTATATGAAATGAAAGTTGGACATTGTGAAGAACAAAACAATTCATACATACCGGGAATCGTGTTTCACATAGCTGAAATAACAGAGGAAACTCGATTAGCACAATACATTTCAAACCTTCGCTCATCTTTTATTTTTCAACACAGACAAAGCAACAGCAAAACCCAGCAATCAAAACACACATCGACCATCTTCTGAGATTTCCAGACGTCTACATGCAAGGGTCACCACCACACACTCTTTTTTGTTAACTGTATACAGCGGAACTTAATGTTTAAGACCTCCCAAAATCTGAGAAAATCAGGTTTTAAAAAGGGGTTCCATGAATATTTACAGATGAGAGGTTGTGGACAGAGTCTGAGAAAGTCTAAAATTAGGGAGGTAGGGAGAAATTCAAAGAGAGGTTCCATTATATAATAAGTTAGGCCACACACAAAAAATAGTCTGTTTACGGTATCCCGACCGACCCTATTTTTTCGCCCGACCCTAGACTTTTTTTTGGCATTTTGGAAAAAAAGTCTTTGTTTTTTGGCAAAATAAATTAAAAATATGGGGTTTTTTGGGGGGGAAAAAAAACATCCGACCTACCGACCCTATTTATTTTGCCTATGTTACCGTAAACAGACTTTTTTTTTCCGTAATAGATTCGCATTTTGCTTTTTCTAAAGTTTGCTTTGTTAGGTAACATTTAACTGAAGCAGTCAGTTTTATATAGTTGATGATAGCTATGTTCTTTTTCTGTTTACAAAAGTGTGTGCATGTGCATGTGACAGTGTGTGTGCGCATGTAGCAATAAGCTCTCTCGTTTTTTCTGTTTTCTGCCCACGCCCACCTCTTGCTCTCTCACTTCCAAGTATGTATGTACACTTTTGAGACTCTACACATGCTATTTCAATGTTGCTGTTACTGACCTGAAATAGGTTGTGTATTCTGAAAATGATTGGGACTTCTGTCCCTCTCTTAGTCCTGCCACATCTCTGCAAGAGAAACAAGGCAGCAAGATTTCAATGTGTATTCTTGTTGACTGTACAATAATAAAGAATAAGAAAGAATCAATGCTAATGCTACATGTACTTAAGCCATTAGTATTACCACATAATAAATTCATTCGTAAATGTTTAATATAATCTATATAAAGAGAAAGGATATTTCTCGTGTTACAGTTGATACTTTGAACATGGCAACTACCTTTTAATTTAACATTTCTAGCATTCAAACACATTCCAGAATGTTTTTGTTTTTATCAACCACCTCACCCCACAGTCCTCTCTGTCCAGCTTGATTTTATTTACCTATTAGTGTATTTTCTGTTCAGTTAAAAAAATTAGTTTTAAGGTAAATGAACAGCATAATGATAACTGTAAAATATAGAGTGATATCATAAAGTTTACGGTTATCACTTTGACGCATGATTTTCCTATTTCATGCATTTGAAAACTCGCTGATGCGGGTTTTTTTTCATCGCAACATGTATGGCATACCCAAAAATAACGAGCTTCTTTTTCTCTGATGCTACTCCTTCATGGAAAAAATGCATAGCCTTGGCTCACAGAGCACTGCTATTGTGTGATGATTGCATCTCTGGCAATGAAAACAACTCTTTCACAAGTCAAGTCAAGTCAAGTTTTCAAGTCAAGTTTTATTCCAATAAAACCCCGTGAGGGTACATGGAAAATTAAAAAACACAATAAAAACACATTTCATTCAACACCAAATAAAAGGAACTAAAACAAAAAGAAATCAGACTATGTACAGAAAAGGGAGTTGAGGGGTGAGGGAGAGCAAAAACAATACAAGAAACAATTCAACAATAATAATAAATAATAATAATAATAATAATAATAATACTAATACTACTAATAAAAAAACACTACAAGTGCAAAGTAATTACATACATTTCTTTACTATGGGAAATGGGGGGAAGGGAGAGGGGGGGGGGTGATGGGTGGGTTAACATAAGGACAAAAATACTAGTATTACAAACAACACAAAACAGATAACGGAGTATAAAGCTAAAAGAGAATTAAATTTTACTCGCTTCTCAAACAGTCCATGACAAGTGTCATGAACTTTGCGAGTTTTAGCAATAAACGCTTTTTTGTAGTGGAAAAAAGCTCTCTGAATTTAACTGAATTGGGGCGGGCATAATAATAGCACCGTAACAACTGTTTTCTATAATTGGTAAAAAAAGGACATACAAAAATATAATGGAACTCGTCCCCAAGGTCACCTGATGAACATTTGTGACAGATTCTGTCTTGTCTAGGAATACCAAGAGTCCTACCTTTTTGTATAGGCAATTTATGATTCAGTGTTCTAAATTTTAAAACAGCGTTTGCTAAATTAACCGGCAGGATGGACAAGTACTTTTCAAACTCAAAATTCTCTTTATACATTCTATAATTATAATAAAACTCATTGTTATTTATTTCTGAATGCCAGGTTTGGACAAATTGGTCTTGTAGCCTATTTTTCATCAGTGCTTTGAAAGTATTAAAATAATCACCATCCGTTACATTATTGATAGTTTGATTGTGCCAAAAATCACTAAAGCCTAACTCATTTAGAACACCATGGACAGAAAGCAAAAATTTTGACTTGTATACACCAGATTCATACATTTTAAACAAAAAACGATATGTCACACAAGAAAGTTTGTCAGAACCATTAGAAAATGCAAGTTTGTACCAAAAATTCAACATACGACATTTCGCTTGAATTAGTGGTGGTCCCGACATGCAAAAATCAGTGTGCAAAATATTGCTCCACGTTTTTTTCTATGTAATTGCGTATGACTTACGTGATTTTGTTAAAAGCAAGCGTAATCGAATATAAAATTATTACACTAAGACACACACAAAAGAATGTTAACACTCAGCAAATTCGTTTCAGCCACACTAGTTACAAACCTTTCGCTTGCTCAAAAGCTTCAGGATATCCTGCTGATACTGCAAAATAAAGTCAAAATAAATGTGAACATTCAAGACATCATGTTCATTTTGAAAAGGACAAAAATGACAACAAACATTTTCTCAAATCTGAACCTAGACAAAACATCTAAATTACTTAAATATTTCAATTTCACTTGTGCTTTCCTGAGGGAAAAATATGGAGCGAACTTTGACACATACTGTTACTTGCTTACTCCATACATACATACTGTTAAATGCTTAATCCATACATACATACTGTTAAATGCTTACTCCATTACATGTCATATGCATTTAGAGCGCTTACTTCCCTTTGGTTATTTTATCTCTAAATAGCGCGTGCTCTGCCTCATTTGTTTAAGTTTCTCTCACAGACACTTTTGAGGCGTTGGTTTGTTCTGTTAAAACCAGTCTTGATCTAAGGAATATGTCCGGTCAGGAATAAAAGCTGGTTCTAGTGTATGACTGTGTATGTAAGCGTTAGTTAGAGTGCCTTGGAGAATGATGAACATATGAGCTTGTGGCGGTCATCCTTTTTTGAGGATGAAAGTCACTTGAGGACTGGGTGGCCGAGTGGTAACGCACTTGCGCTCGGAAGCGAGAGATTGCGAGTTCGACCATGGGTCAGGGCGTTAGCAATTTTCTCCCCGCCTTTCCTAACCTAGGTGGTGGGTTCAAGTGCTAGTCTTTCGGATGAGACGAAAAACCGAGGTCCCTTCGTGTACACTTCATTGGGGTGTGCACGTTAAAGATCCCACGATTGACAAAATTGTATAGGCATAGATAAAAATGTCCACCAAAATACCCGTGTGACTTGGAATAATAGGCCGTGAAAAGTAGGATATGCGCCGAAATGGCTGCGATCTGCTGGCCTATGTGAATGCGTGATGTATTGTGTAAAAAAATTCCATCTCACACGGCATAAATAAATCCCTGCGCCTTGAATATGTGTGCGATATAAATTGCATAAAATTAAAATAAAAAAATAAATCCCTGCGCTTAGAACTGTACCCACGGAATACGCGCGATATAAGCCTCATATTGATTGATTGATTGTTCATTCCCATGCTTGTTATTCTCTCAGGTGCCAGGAGATTGGTTCCCTATAACTCTCGCTTACTCCATTACACATGTCTGCATTTAGAGCGCTCACTTCCCTTTGGTTATTTGATCTCTACATACTGTATGACAATTACAGTATGGTAAAGCCAAATAATATTGTATCACTCTCCCAAAATATTAACCTAAAAACTTACCAGGATGTATTGCAGGAAGTCTTCTTCTGATTTTCTCCTCCGCCTGATGCGATACTCAAATTTTGTTTGACGCTGGTATATTTTTCTGGGGAAAAAAGGAATAAGAATTTTTGGAATTTTCGTGTTTCTCCAAAACTACAACCCATGACTTTGTAGGAATGGGCTGCACTTTTTATAATTCTAAATTTTTGCTTATTTTTTAAAGGCCACCAATTTGAGAATGCTCATTTCGAACAATGCCACACTAGAATGTGGTGCCATGCACATTTCTGGAAATTACTGCTCTCCTTCAAAAACTAATATACAATAACACAAGGAAAACTGAGTCATCCATCTCATTTATCAAAAAAATTTGATAAATTTCTCATAAATTTGTGTGTGTACTTTTGTGTTTTTGTGCCTGAAGAAGACCCTTAGGTCGAAACGTCGCCGTTATTCGTTCCGTGTTCGTCATTTTAACGTGAGTACATTGCTTTTTGGTCTCTTTATTGAGTCATCCAGTCAACCCATTTTTACAGCCCCAACATGTTTAACAAACTGACAAACTGATTCTTATCTGCCAAGTTTGGTCGCCTTACATTTTCTGATGAACGGTAAGGACTACCTTATACACACCTTTTTATTTGTAAGTGGCATACATAAAGAAATGACTCAAAGTTAGGAAAGTCTTGTCCAAGACAAGTGTTACATTGGCTTTAGACTGTTAATAAATGTTATTTCTTCTTGTTTCAAAATATGTTTCCCAAACTCATGTTATAGTTAAGTATTTCAAATTTGCATGTTAGTTTCAAAGTTTAACATGTTTCTGTTTGCTGTGAATATTATTCTTTCTGTCCCTTGCAGATACACAGTAACAACAACAAGTTGTTGGGAGATACTCAGATAGCCACTTGCTGAACACTACAGTTTAGCCAAAGTTGACACACATATAAAATGTCTAGCTCTTCCATTATTGTTCCAATTCCATGAGATTCTGTCGGAGCGATGCGGCGCACGCTTTTTTCTCCACATGTTATATTTATGTACAACATAACTGTAAACAGTTAACAGTAAGTAGTAATTAACAAGCTGATGAGGGCTTTGATGACTTGCTCATAACACACAAACACACACACACACACACACACACACACACACACACACACATGTATACACAGTCACACACACACACACACACACACACACACATCATATAATTATATATTATATACATACACACACACACACTGCCCGAGTTTCGGAACAGGCGCTGCCTTCTGGTCCTAACGGATGGTTCTCAGCATACAGCATTTCTATGCAAGGAATGGACACTGCACTAACCTTTTTTCCTCATTTGTCAACTCGTGGATGTTCTCCAATTCATCTTTTATCTGGCACAGACTCTGCTGCACAAACTCAGCCATAGTGTTGATGAAAAGCTAGTGTTTACTGTCGACCATGTGCTACTCCTCAAGCCCAACTTTTTGACTGGAAACTCCCTAGGGGACGTAACTCTCCAATCAAAGATACGTACCAAAGTCGCCTTCATGTCTGAAGACTTGTCGAAGGGACATGACTCCAGTTCAAACTGAATCGTCGCGGGAAGTTCCAACATCGTTATGGGCAGCTCTTAGTCTTACAGCATTCATTGTATTTAGAGCGACTACTTGCATTGAAAAACACATCGTACCCCCATAAAAAGTCAAGATGGCAACAATAAATGTTAAACGAAAGCATGCAGACGACATTCAGTTGGCTGAGGAAGGGTAAGTTCCAAGTTGTTTGGCCCTTTGTCAGTTTGTGAAGAAGGTATTAGTGACTACAGGAACTTAAAAAGTTTGTTTGTGGGATTCCCGTGCGTGTTGGCGTTGTATTTGGGATTATATAGGTCTGTGTAGCTGATCACAAATATATATACATGTGTGTTAGTGTTACTGTTAGCATACATTTTTAAATACGTGTACTTGATACCCTACTGATATTCTGGGCACTGCATGTACACGTGTAGGCTAAATTACTATTAACTAGTATTACTATTAGTCTATTACACGTACATTTACTGTTGCAGTCAATTAGATATGTGTATTTGTTTTCTCTTCAAGTCCCAGGTATTTCTTGAATCCTGAGTCCGTGAGTAAACATCTGTACTGCTCCATCTGTCAGGATGTATTCTCCCAGCCCCAGCGTGCACCCTGTGGCCACAGTTTCTGCTGGAAGGTGAGGGCAAGATGTGTGTTCATGAGTGAGTGTGTCAGTGTTACTGTGTGTGTGTGTGTGTGTGTGTGTGTGTGTGTGTGTGTGTGTATGTGTGCATGCATGCTTCTTTGTGTTTGAGGGGGATTGTGTATACATTATTCTGTCTTGAGAATAATTGCCTTGTGCATGAATAAGGAATCCCTCAATATGAAGAAGAAGTTTCTGTGTAGCTGTAAGTGTGTGTGTGTGTGTTTGTGTGTATGACATTGAAAAACAGACATAAATCAAAGGAACCATAACACAGATCTTGACCATACTCATTGGTAGCCTTGTTAAAGTAAACCATCATTTGATTTATACTATGTTATACTATAGTTTCCTTTTCAATGTTTGCCTTTACTGACATTTGTGCTGTTTTTGTCATGGTGTGTAAAGATCTCTTAAGCGTTTAACATTATACATCTTTTTCATGTTATTTCATATTTTGGAATATTTTTTTTCTGGTTTGATTTCAGTGCATCATGACATGGCTTCAGAAGAGCAAGACTTGCCCAGAAGACAGGTATGCCAATAATCAAAATATTTATGAACACAAGGTTCATGTTCTGTACAGTTCTAAGGAGTATACATGGAGTCCTTATGCTTTCACTGTTTAAGTCACTTGTTGCAGTCTGAAGAGGGAATGAAATCAGTTAAATACGTGTGCCAGATTTGCCTCACTGCATTGCAGAAATTTTTCCTTAAAAAGTCTGGTTCTTTTGCTGTTCAAAATGCAGTCGAATCTTATAACGACCACACAGGGGACTTGCCAAAAGTATCATTATAGACGGGTGATTTTTGGCTCACGTAAGTGTAGCCT
Source organism: Littorina saxatilis (assembly GCF_037325665.1). Classification (NCBI taxonomy): domain Eukaryota; kingdom Metazoa; phylum Mollusca; class Gastropoda; order Littorinimorpha; family Littorinidae; genus Littorina; species Littorina saxatilis. The sequence goes on along the minus strand of NC_090246.1, from coordinate 56,735,523 downwards.
ATGCGATGATAAACTTTGTCTGTCTGTGCGTGTGTGTGTGTGTGTGTGTGTGTGTGATAGAAACTTTAACATTTCCGAGTCTATGGATTACGTCAGTCTCGGTCAAAAGTGTTTGACGTGTGTGATAGAAACTATTTGAAGACGTCACATTATGACGTAAGAGGGTTAGACGTCACACAAAGGAATTACTGAAAGTCTCGGTCAGTTATTGTGAGCGGGCCGAGACTACTTGGCAGATCCAGGGTCTCGCTTTCTTGCACAGTTTCACCTATGGCGCTTACTCTGTGTGTGTGTGTGTGTGTGTGTGTGTGTGTGTGTGTGTGTGTGTGTGTGTGTGTGTGTGTGTGTGACGGAGTGATTGAGTTTGTGTTACTGTTTGTCGATTTCTTACGTGAGCCTTGAAGGCTTCGCCTCTTGTTATGGAAAGGGAATTATAGGGGAAAAAGCCAGGGATCTTCAGGAGTGGTCGTTTTGGACAGGTGTCCATTCTCAAGAGGTGGTCGCCAGGGCAGATTCGACTGTACTAGGATCATTGTTCACCGCTGAAAATTTATTATACACATTCTAGCGCTTCACCTCCATACTCACAGACTGACAAATCACCAGTCCTATGCATAACAGATGTGTTTTTATGTTTTCTTTTCTTTTTTATTGGGCTAATTATCAAAAAATGCTTAATGATTTTGTGACCTTGACATTCCATTTCTGATTTTAAATTGTTAAATGTGACCCTCCACCACGGAATGCGTCGCATGTCACCTCGCGCGGTTCTGCGCTAGGCTTAATATAAGTCCGGGGGGACTGTTGTAACAGTGTGAGGATCACCTTAGTCACAGGCTTATAACTCGAAAAGTTTTCGCTCTTTTCTAAAACGGTTTTCACCACTGGATAGAGCATAAAACACTCTTTAGGAACATGTAAAAATATGAAAATCATGCAAAGGTGACATGCGACTCATTCCGTGGTGGAGGGTCACAAATTATAAACTTGTCTGGTTTGTGTTCTTCCCTTCTCAAGGAAACCGCTTCAAGTGGGTCAGCTGCACACTGACTTCATCCTGGAAAATATCATTGGAGATCAAATGGTATTAGCGGAATTTCTGCTTTTCATGCATGGTTCATTTTAATTACATTTAGTCAAGTTTTGACTAAATGTTTTAACATAGAGGGGGAATCGAGACGAGGGTCGTGGTGTATGTGTGTGTGTGTGTGCATGTGTGTGTGTGTGTAGAGCGTTTCAGACTAAACTACTGGACCGATCTTTATGAAATTTGACATGAGAGTTCCTGGGAATGATATCCCCGGACGTTTTTTTCTTTTTTTCGATAAATGTCTTTGATGACGTCATATCCGGCTTTTTGTAAAAGTTGAGGCGGCACTGTCACACCCTCATTTTTCAATCAAATTGATTGAAATTTTGGCCAAGCAATCTTCGACGAAGGCCGGACTTCGGTATTGCATTTCAGTTTGGTGGCTTAAAAATTAATTAATGACTTTGGTCATTAAAAATCTGAAAATTGTAAAAATAAAACATTTATAAAACGATCCAAATTTACGTTCATCTTATTCTTTATCATGTTCTGATTCCAAAAACATATAAATATGTTATATTTGGATTAAAAACAAGCTCTGAAAATGAAAAATATAAAAATTATGATCAAAATTAAATTTCCGAAATCGTTTCAAAAACTATTTCATCTTATTCCTTGTCGGTTCCTGATTCCAAAAACATATAGATATGATATGTTTGGATTAAAAACACGCTCAGAAAGTTAAAACGAAGAGAGGTACAGTAAAGCGTGCTATGAAGCACAGCGCAACCGCTGCCGCGCCAAACAGGCTCGTCACTTTCACTGCCTTTTGCACTAGCGGCGGACTACGTTCAGTTTCATTCTGTGAGTTCCACAGCTTGACTAAATGTAGTAATTTCGCCTTACGCGACTTGTTTATTATTAAGATGTGTATTCCTCACAATTGATTCTTTTGTCTTTCCACATTTGTCACAATAACTGTTCCCAAGGCCTAATTTCAGCCTCTAAGCTTTTTTTTTTTAAGCCCTTTCTCCCCTGGCCATAGCAGAAATAACACAACAGCTCCAGGCTCACGTAGTGCCAGCTGCTCTTTTGGTTCCCTCTCCAGTATTGCCCAGAAGCATTTGAAATAACACAACAGCTCCAGGCTCACGTAGTGCCAGCTGCTCTTTTGGTTCCCTCTCCAGTATTGCCCAGAAGCATTTGCACGTAACAACAAAGCGTGCAAAACTGTGTAGGCTGCAAGTTTAACTCTTGGGGCCAAATTATTTCCTCCTCCCTGGTTATTTTTAAAAATCAAAGGCAAGCCAGGTACAGCTGTGATCATTTGAACACAGCAACTAAAATTTGACGGTTGTTTCCAAAATCTTAGTCAGTTAGTAAATCATTCTTTCTTTCTTTCTTTATTTGGTGTTTAACGCGTTTTCAACCACGAAGGGTTATATCGCGACGGGGAAAGGGGGAAGATGGGATAGAGCCACTTGTCAATTGTTTCTTGTTCACAAAAGCACAAATCAAAAAATTGCTCCAGGGGCTTGCAACGTAGTACAATATATGACCTTACTGGGAGAATGCAAGTTTCCAGTACAAAGGACTTAACATTTCTTACATACTGCTTGACTAAAGTCTTCACAAAAATTGACTATATTCTATACAAGAAACACTTAACAAGGGTAAAAGGAGGAACAGAATCCGTTAGTCGCCTCTTACGACATGCTGGGGAGCATCGGGTAAATTCTTTCTCGTCCCTACCAATATGGGACTCCCCCTAACCCGCAGGGGGATAGTGAATCATAAGTTATAATATACTTTTTGTATCTTGCTGCAGGTTGCCTGTCCGCATCGCTCCATTGGTTGTGAGACCATCACACCTCTACACCTGCTGTCCTCACATGTAAAATCATGTGACTTCAACCCATCCAACCAGCCAGAGTTTGTTCGCAAAAGAGTATTGAGTTCGGTAGAAAATGAAGTTGGTTTGGGCGGGGACTCTAGGGACGGTGACAGCGAAGGGGCAGTGCCGTCTCCTGGCAAACCATCTCTCATCCTGAGGCTGTTTAAAAGTGACAGTAGTAAAAAGGATATGTTGAAAGCGATGTTTGACACCAAAGAAAAGAAAACAAAATAGAATCTGGTTATGAGGGTGTTTTTTCATTGTTGTTTTCTTTTCTTTTTCCTATTTACTTTACCTTTGCTGTCTGTTTGTATACATGTTTGAAGCAATGTTTGAGGAGAAAAAAATGAATTAGTATCTGATTTGTGTATGTGTGTGTTAAGTAACTACTCTCTATTTACTTCTGCCTTTGTGATATATTTGTTGGTTTGTGTGAGGGTCAGGAAGGAGGGCAAGATGGCCTGTATGAGTGGCAATTGTTTTTCTTGTCATTTGTTTGATTTATATGTTTCAACCGCAAGAATAGTCTGATCTAGTTAAAACACATTGAGTGGCCAACATACTGTACTTTTTATTTAAAAATAATACAGCATGGTAGGCACCCTGGCAACTATCATCTGAAAATAGCGTTACTTTGTCTGAGACATGTTCAAGGGCGGATCTGGGGGGGGGGTTACACGGGTTACGTAACCCCCCCACCCCCCCAAAAAAGAGGTAATTTATTGGCTCAGGATGCACCAGATAGCTCTATTTTGCTTCTTTGGATACAAAAAATTTCCGGGGGGGCATGCCCCCGGACCCCCCTAGAGGCTTGTATCTTCGCAGTCATTTTGTAACCCCCCCCCCCCCCCCTCCAAAGTGAATTGATCCGCCCTTGATGTTAACTTATAATGCAGTTATTCTTCTGTTGGTATTGTAGAATACTTATGTAAGATGCAATGTTACTTTGGAACGAAAAGGCATGATTAAAATATTGAAGTTAAAATTGTGTTTGATTTTGCCTCTCTCTCTCTCTCTCAGTAAGCATGTGCACTTAGGTGGTTACAAAAGTTGACAGTACATGAACCATCTGCCAGAAGAGTTATAAACCCTCAAACTGTCGCTCCCTTTGTTACAAATAATCCAATTTTGACCACATTTTTTCAGATAGACTGGGAATCAAGACATGGTTGATGGTGTATGTACCCTGTGTGTGTGTGTGTGTGAATGCATGCACAGCGATTCCTAGAAAACAGATGCTTATAAAACTTTGCACGTGAGTTCTTATAGATATCCCCAAATCTGTGTTTTTTCATTTTGATAAATATCTTTGGTGACGTCATATATAGTTTTTTGCTAAAGTTGAGGCCGCACTGTAGTCACCTTTTTTTCTAAGCAAGTTGATTGAAACTTTGGTAAAACTTTATTTTATCAGTCCAGACTGTAGGATTGTATTTTGGCTTGGAAGTTTAAACATTTTTTCATTGTTTCATTAAGTTGCCATTAAAATCGAATTTTTACTTCTTCAGCATTCAATGATAGTCGAGTCTTAATTCGTTGGCCCATGATGTTGACAAAGTGGGCCGTCTGATTAAAACAAGAAGGGCAAAGCCCATATGACTCACATCCTTGACCTTTACATGACATTGACCTTCAGGGTCAAGGTCAAATAACTAAACCTAGCAATGACATCATACACTAAGAACTGCTTTACACATTTTTCCTACCAAAATACATGTGACCTTGAGTCAAGGTCATGCAACACAAAGCTGTTAATTCAAGACATAGGAAGTACAATGGTGCTTATTGGCTCTTTCTACCATGAGATATGGTATTAATATGTAAGCGCCTAGGGCTATATCTAGATTAGGCGCATAAAAATGATCACAATAATAATAATAATAATAATAATATGGTCACTTTTAGTGGTTCACTACCTTATTTTGGTCACATTTCATAAGGGTCAAAGAGACCTTGACCTTGATCATATATGACCAAATGTGTCTCATGATGAAAGCATAACATGTGCCCCCCATAATTTTTAAGTTTGAAACAGTTATCTTCCATAGTTCAGGGTCAAGGTCACTTCAAAATATGTATACAATCCAACTTTGAAGAGCTCCTGTGACCTTGACCTTGAAGCAAGGTAAACCAAACTGGTATCAAAAGATGGGGCTTACTTTGCCCTATATATCATATATAGGTGAGGTATTGAATCTCAAAAACTTCAGAGAAAATGTGAAAAATAGCTGTTTTTTAGACATTTATGGCCCCTGCGACCTTGACCTTGAAGCAAGGTCAAGATGCTATGTATGTTTTTTGGGGCCTTGTCATCATACACCATCTTGCCAAATTTGGTACTGATAGACTGAATAGTGTCCAAGAAATATCCAACGTTAAAGTTTTCCGGACGGACGGGGGGGACGGACGACTCGGGTGAGTACATAGACTCACTTTTGCTTCGCATGTGAGTCAAAAAGGATTGCATTGTATTCCTTATAAAATCGAAAATTTCAAAACTAAATTTACATTTAATTAATATACTTACTCAACTCACATAAATGGCATTAACTTCAGTTCATTGCTAAGATATTGAAGTAGTACTCGACCCTGGTAAGGGGGGAAGTAACTCCCTAAGAAAAACAATCCGTAGTCAAGGACGGGAGTCACCTCCCCTACCGGTAACCCGCACATGCGCGGTCCTGCTACCGGCCGTCATTCCCCCACGGAAACACACACCTGTAACACATATAATGTTAGCGGGGATGGATGGGAGGGTATAAACGATGTGAGTTGAGTAAGTATATTAATTAAATGAAAATTTAGTTTTGAAATTTTCGATTCAATCACATATTCTTACCTCAACTCACATAAATGGCAGATTGCACATAAAGGCGGTGGGATACTCACATTAATCTCTTGGAAGTATCTGGCCTGCGGCAACCATAGCTGGGAGGCAGTTGGTACCGTCCGGATGAGTGCTGGCAATGCCCCGGAGGTAGTAGCTGAGGAAGACATCATGAGTCGTCCAGTATGCAGCTTTGAGGACGTCTGACATCCTTCCAGACTTGAGGACAGCTAAGGAAGTTGCCCACGCTCAAGCCTCGTGCGTACGAGGTGATCGAGAAGGAAGGACTGACTGCCCCCCCCCTTTTTGTGTCTGCCACCACTGATAAGCATGCCTTATAAGTGTGGAAGACCATCTGGAAAGCGTGGTTTTTGCAAAGTCTTTATTTCGGGCTGAAATGATCGAAATAAACAACTTCGGAGCTTGATGCTCGAAACGGAGCGGTGCGCGACAAGTAAGCCTTAAGCGCGCGTACCGGGCAGTTAGAAAAATCCGGATCGCCGGGGGCTAAAAATGTCCCGGAGAGGCCGAATGGAAATGATCGGTGAAAGTGGACCAGGTTTTTGATTCTTGGCGAGAAAATCGGGACGGACACGCAGTGAAACCGAGCCGTCTCTTCCGAAAGTGATATCCCGGTCTAGGCCTGAGAGGCCGTGGATCTCACTGCCCCTCCGCGCGGAAGCGAGCAGTATGAGCATGAGAGTTTTGCGCGTAAGGTCAGAGAGACTAGCGTCTTGTAAAGGTTCAAAAGCACTAGAACGGAGAAGTTCGAGTACTAGAAGAACGTCCCAAGCCGGGACAGAAGTTCTCTCCGTTGCAGAACTGAGGGCCGCGCCCTTTAGCACACTCGCGATAACTCCCCCGAGGGAGATGGAGCGTCCAAGTTGCTTAAAAGTAACAGAGATGGCTGAGCGGCGAGCGCGCAAAGCGGACGCGGCGCGTCCCCGAGCGGAGAGCCATGCCAGATGGTTTGCGACCTGCATTGATCGCAGGGCGACCGGGACAACATTGTTAGCCGCAAACCATCGAGTCCAAGCCAGCCAGTGTGACTAGTAGACAGAGGAGGTGGCCTGTGAGCCTTCTGGCCTAAGTCCAAAAGCGAAAACGGAGGCGCCTGAGCACCCCAGTGATCTCCGAACCCTCTCCAGGCGTGAGGATCCAGGCCCTCGGGGCGATGTGCAGAGTCCCCGTTCTGGGCTGGAAAAGCTCCCCTCGCCGGCGGCCGAGCGGGATTGGCGGGCCGCTGGTGAGCCGCATGGGGTCCGGGAACTAATGCTGACTGGGCCAGCGCGGTGCCACGAGAAGGAGATGAAGCCGCTCCAAGTCGGCTTAGGCTGAACCCTTCCGATGAGTGGAGTGGGAGGGAAGGCGTAAGCCTCTAGCCCTGCCCAGCTGATCGTCATCGCGTCGATCTGCCAAGCTTCCGGGCCCGGAAACAGACACAACGATCGGGAGGCGACGTGAAAATCTCGTGGCGAAAAGGACGACCATCGGACGCTCTACCTGCGCCCAAAGAAGGAGGAGCGCCTGATGGGTGATGGTCCACTCCGTGTGGAGGATCTGGAAGGAACGGCTGATGACGTCGGCAAGGACGTTCAGGCAGCCAGGCAGATAGCGAGCCGAGATCAGGATCTAACAAAGCGTCTCGCATGCTCGGCTGGACCACAGCCGAGATCGGGACCCGCCCTGTTTGTTGGAATAAGCAGAGACCGCCGTGTTGTCGTAAAGAAACAACAAATGGGTGCCCTGGAAAGCGGAGAGAAAGTGATGAACCAGAAGCCAAGGAGTGTTCATCCACTGAGGCGTGGTCTGCTGCAACCAGACCTCGAAACGGAACTGAGACGTCCCAGCCGTGTGACGTCAGATTCCAGACTGAACTGAGCGCCGCCTGAAAAGGGCGCGCCTGCAGTTTGTATAAACGACGTTGAGTGGGACGGACTGCCCACTCCCGTTAATCGAACACCATGCCTTGGTGCAACACCCCGGGGACAACCAAAATTCTGCCGTAAAGTCCCAAGAAGGGGTGGCCGAGAAACTCCTCTATAGCCTGCTTCCGCAGAAAGAGAAGGATTTCCGCCTGTAAAGTCTCCTGAGCGTCTGGGCTGACCGGAAACCGGAAGTTGGCCGGCGCCCTGGACGAAGGGGCTTTGCCTTCCTGCCAAGGAAGGCGGAACCCCGATCGAATCACCCCCATGCCCCATAGGCTGCTTGTCCGAGACAGCCAAGCTGGCAGGACCCGGAAGAGGCCGCCTGCTACCAAAAGGGTAGAGGCTGGGGGGGGTGACTGGATCGGGGGTGGCTCATTGGGGGTTGGGCTTGCGCCCCGACCCCCGCTTCCCGAAGGAAGGTTTACGCTGGTAAGGACGGGACCGTGACCCACCCCTACCTGCGCGAGACGACTGCTGCCCAGAAGAGCTGTCTGGCGCTGACGCAGAACTCCGTGGTTTGTTGCTGTGCTGCTTAAGAGCGAGTTCCGTCAGTTGCACCACATGTTGGTCACGAGTTTCCTCAGTTTGCTGCCGAAGGGCATCCAAAGAGCGTGACCCCAGCAACGCACCCTCTGAAAAGGGAGAGACTCTCAAAGAGTCTATGGTGGCCTTATCCGTTAGGCGAGAGCCGTTAAGAAAAGCCTCGCGCCTCCAGAACACCACCTGAGAGTAGAGCCGAGCAGCAAGCGTCATCTGACTGTCAGTGACCTTCGCAAGCGCCGCCAGGAGCATGGCAGCATCAGCCTCAATAGCATCGTCACGAAACCTAAAAGGCTCGATGGACGAAGCGATGGCTCTCGTGAGAGACCGGATGAGCGTTTCCGCTAAAGAGGTCAGTTCAAGGGAAGAACGCCCGCTTTCCTCCAGCCCGAGTAGACTCTGTTCCGTACAAACGGAAGTCCTATCTCGGCTATAACCATCCTGCCGCAAGCGAGCCAGTTCCGGAGTCACCGGAAGTGGAGCTGTGGGCAGCGAAAAAGAGGAGAGAAGAGAATGTGGCCTGCTAGGCAGCCGCGATCTTCTTGAGTTGGCTGGGAGGCCGCCGCCCGCCTGAGCCGAGGTTAACCAAGGCTGGGCAGAATGGGGGGCTTCCCCATGAGCAGCCAAAAGAGGGTAGGGTGTGTTAGCGTCCGCCAACACCTGAGCCATCACAAACGGGACGGAAGGCGATTCCGTGAAACGGAACTTCGCCCTCGTGTCCCCCGCGCCCGCAAAGTCTGCCAAAGCAGAAGGAGGGGGTGCGACAACAGTAGAGTCGGCGGAGACACCCTCAGGGAAGTACCGTGAGGTTATCTCCGCAGCCAACTCCAGAGTAGGGCCCAGCTTATTGGGAATCCGTAAGGGGGTAACGGATTCGGAACGATCCTCATCCCCTTCCTGTTCCTCTCCAAAACCTTCCTGATCTCCATCAGAAGGAGGGTCCGGTAAACCGGAAACCCACCCGTCCACGGAAGCGGAAGTGGCTAGAGTCGGTTGAACAATAGACGGAAGCGCCGCAAAATGTCCACCAACAGCACCGCCGACAACCGGAACCGCCGCGGCGGAACCGGAAGTCGGGGCCGGAAGTCGATGCGTAACCAGGGACGGGATAGCAGGGACACTGCCACCGGAACCACTAGCCCGCTGTCCTCCACCGGAAGTGCCTGCCACAGCACAACCGGAAGTCGAGGACGACAATCCGCGGGCAGGCCCGACCGGAAGCCCCGAGGGGCAACCAGAGGAGCCTACCCCCTGCGAACTCCAACCAGGAACGGCGGCAGCCGAACCAAGAGCTACAGGTCGATGACCGCCGACAGAATCTTGTAGGCCAGAACTGGGCAAACAAGACGCTGCTGCCTGCCCCCCAGAGGCCGGGACAGCCGAAACTGATCCCAGGGGGGCAGGCTGGCGCGCTACGCCGCTCCCTAGCGCACCCGCCACGTGATGGACGGTGTACTGCCGGGGAGGAGCCGTCTGCGAACCCGGCGACGCAAGAGCGTAACCCGGGCCCGCAGGCAAGTGTGAGCCCCCAAAAAGATGGGGACTCCCACAAACGCCGCCCAACGCCGAAGCGCTGGAACCGGGCGGCGCTAAGGCCGCGAACCCCCCTGAAAAGGCAGGGGAATCCGCAACCAAACCAGAAAAATCCGGCCCGAGATCAGCCGACGTGATCGTCGCGGACGGCCGCAGCCGAGAAAGAGAAGCCACCCCCCCCACGCCAGGCGGGAGGGGAGCGACAGGCCTTTCAGCCGAATGTAAGGCAACTAGGTCATGTTTCAGAGTGGCAAACATAGCCAGAATTTCTTCCCGCGACACGGACTCGCTAGACCGTGGCGTCTGCGAGCGCGAGAGAGGAGGAGAAGAACGTTCCCGCGTAGGGAAAACCGGTGACGGTGACGTAGAGTCGAGCGACACCCGTTCTGTCTTCTTAGTCACCGGGTCAGTAACCAGAATTAAAGAAGTAGGCTGTGAAGAAGACACAGAGGCACGCGTCTTTGATTTAGACTTAGACTTGTCTTTATCCTTCTCTTTTCCCGGTGAAGAGAGTAGGGAAACAAGTTTGCCCTTGCTTTTTGAGTTTTTGTCCGCCATTTGCAATATCGAACACGCGCACGTGGAGATGAATTACAACAGCGAAAATACTCAAACGAACGAAAATACTCGAACGAACGCAGCGAAGAGATAGTGAAACGATCTTACCTAAAGATAGCAACGCAAAGACCAGGGTCAAATGGCCTTCCACGAAAGGCCAAGGCAAAAAATATGCCGGAGTACAACAACACGTCTGTGCAGTAGTGTTGAAGTGGGTGGAATGACGGCCGGTAGCAGGACCGCGCATGTGCGGGTTACCGGTAGGGGAGGTGACTCCCGTCCTTGACTACGGATTGTTTTTCTTAGGGAGTTACTTCCCCCCTTACCAGGGTCGAGTACTACTTCAATATCTTAGCAATGAACTGAAGTTAATGCCATTTATGTGAGTTGAGGTAAGAATATGTGATTGAATTTTGAATTCAAAAATGTATAGATATATTAGTGTTTTTTCTGAAACTGTGCTAAGAATGAAAGAAAACCAGTATATAATTAGGTCTTATGTTTGACATGCTTCCCCGAGACCAGCTCGACCCGTCTTGGTTTATAGTTATAGCTAGCCAGGTTTTAGAAGTCTCAACGATGACTCATCCCAGGTTTTCAGTGTCGATCGGTTAGTTTGAGGCCAACAGATTGACTAAATGTTTTGATATTACTTGACGCGACTTGTTCAATTTTTATCAATCCGAGTCTTAACAATCAGTGTCTTTCAAAACACTATTTGCAAATAAAACAAGTTGCGAGAAGCAAAAGCAATACGTTTAGTCAATCTGCTGGCCTTACAGAATAAAAATGAACGCACTGCATTTTTTTCCACCAAGATGAGTAAATCATAGGCTAGCCAAAATCATGGGCCAAGAAAGTACAGTGTCTAGCTAGGTTCCACAAGCCAAAAGAATTTGCATAAAACGTTATTTTCCAGATTTGTGAGCTTGTTTTCAATTAAAACAAAACATACATGAAAGTATATATTTTAGGATTTAGAAGATGAAAAGAATACCATCCAATCATTTTTAAATCTGTTTTGCAAATATTCTATTTTGATCCCAATTTGATTTAACAAATTTTAAAACTTAAATGTAAAAAGTTATTTAAAACTTTGTTCATTATGTTTGTCTGCGCCTTTTCCAAACCTTTGGTGGTACATGGACAGCTATCTTGACTGTCAAAATGCATTGTACACACACACTTTAACTAACAGTTGAGCCCCCTTTTTGACTCACCAGAGTAATTGGTGAGTATTAAGATTCATTTGTGTCCGGTTGTATGGCCGGACGGACGGGATGGACAAAAAACTTAACGTTGAGGTTATCTCAGAAGTGTTTAAAGCTATATCTTTGAAACTGTGCACACTTTTAGGGTTTGATGATCTCACGAGGTGACCCCAATTTGGTTGACCCTCGTCAAATTTAGGGGTCACAGCGGGGTCATGTTTGTTTCTTAAAAACTTAACGTTGAGGTTAACTCGAATGATTTTGAAGCTAGCGCTTTGATACTTATACTATGCACACTTCAAGGGTTTGATAATCTACCGACTTGACGTAAGTTTGATTGACCCTCGTCAAGTTTTGGGGTCACAGAGGGTCATGTTTGATTGATAACTTAAAATTGACGTTATTTTCAGGCGTTTTTGAAGCTAGAGCTTTGAAAATTTCCAAGGGTTTGATAATCTGCCAACATGACCCTAGTTTGGTTTACCCTGTCACAATTTAGGGTCACAGCAGGGTCATATTCGTAAAAACTTTACGTTGATATTTTCTTAGTTATTTTGGAATCGTAGAAATTGTGTTTTCTTCTTTATCAGTATGCAAACTGGTTGAATGTCTTATTGTCCGTTTTATTTTTTGGAGGGAGTATTTGCCAGGCTCTGGTAAATGAGTATCTCCAAGTACACCGTTGAAGCTGCATCTAATAAGGACACAGCAAATGTCACTCACCGTACTTTCCGGGTCATAAGGCGTGACTTTTTTCCTCGAGTTCGACCCCTGCGTCTTGTATAACGAAGCGCCTAATCCCTGTATGAAATACGAAAAAAATCAAAGAGACCGCCTGAGTACCAGTCAAACAACTTGTGATAATGCATGTTTCAGCTACTAGGTACTGCCCTGGCCAAGTTTCCTGGAGCTCTCAAGCCACCCAGCTATCACAATGGACCTGCCTTTGATCTCACCGCACAGAGCACACATATTTCCACTCTGTTAAACTCGGTCACTGACCGGTCACTGACCCCGGTGCAGGAAGTGTTTCCTTTCTCAGATATGACAGGGGAACCACCTCTCATGGCAAAAACTGGGTCATTTCCACCCTGTATTCTTCCTTTGATGTGCGGCTTATTTTCATTCTTCCACCGTTTGTTACCGGTATACTTTTTCAATTTTGGTGCGCCCTATCGGCCCCCTGCGCCCAATGGGTGACTGGATTACAATTTTTGTTAAAAAGAAGGGGGTGCGCTGTAGCGCCTTGTCACCCGGAAAGTACGGTATGTTAATATTCACCAGAATGTCTCAAATGGTTTTATAGACAGCTTATAATTCACCTCAACTTTCAAATTCCATTTTAAAGACCCGACTTCCTTGAGTAGTTTTTGTTTAAACAATGTTTTAATTCTGTTTTACATGTTCATGAACTTTACATTATCATAACGTGAAAAACAAATCTACAAGCAGTTGTTAGCGCTTCAAAAGACAGGTATAATGTTATCTTCTTGTGACAGTACTCTGCCTCCCATGATGGCAATATTTGTAAGCAAATGTGTGACTGTGAAAAGCGAAGCAGAACACAACCTCATGAAACAAAAGCATGACAGATTTATGCAGATTTATTCATCATTCCATGTCACCTGTACTGCAGTACATACAACAAATTTAATAGCGAAGGATTACCATACCAGTTACATATCAAAATATCTCCCTGAAAAACAATCTGGCACATTCACATAGTTTCCACAACAGCTTGTGATCTGACATCCACTGTAAATCTGTACACACACAAATGCACAATCATAATCGTCTGTGTAAACAACAACGGTCATACACAATCAAATCAGAGCGAGGAATTCATTTTCTCCAATCACAATAGACGAATTTCCCGAAAAGAACTGTCGGGTTTGTATGGATTGTGGGAGAGTGACATTTTCTTGCAAAACCTCGTACGTACAAACATTGGAGGGGCCAATCACAAGCAAGAAGAGGTCACTCTTCAACAACCCACACAAACCCCATGGAGTTATTTCCGAAAATAGTTTATTACGAGGTAAGTCGAATTTTAAGACCAATTTCTAACAGGAATATCCTGCCTAATGGAAAGGTTCAAAGACACACTCCGTCCAGCTACAGCCACATAACACCTCGTATACATAAACAGTGTTCATTTTTTGTCGTACTTGTAGAAGCCTTCTCCTGTTTTCTTCCCAAGCTTTCCGTCAGCCACCAGTTTGTTCACATACGGGCTCTCCTGGAAGATCTGCACGTCTGGGTATTTCTTGGACCAACCTAAAAACATAAACAGTAGCAAGTATCTAGATGCAGACATCATGCCCGTTTGTGGTACCTGTCAAGGTGCGACACAAAGGGTAACCAGAAACTTCCAAATGAAAAAGACTTTATATCATTCTATAGTCAATCCCTGACTGGCTGACCAACAGGGTATTACTGTCCAAAGGTACTGGGGGTTTTAACAAACATGATTTGGGTTTGTATCCGTTACAGATCCACAGTATCTTTGGACAGCAATCCCCCATTAGTCAGTCAGTCAGTCAGTCCCTTGGCACGAAGCTTCAGCTATCCGCAGCCAGAAAAACTGAGGTAACACTGTTTGCCTGAAAGTTTGACAATACTGCAAAACAGCACGACGCCAAAAAAATGACTGTACCATCAATGATGAATTTAGTTGTGTCCAGTCCTACATAGTCAGCCAGCTCAAAGGGCCCCATGGGATAGCCAGCACCCAACTTCATGGCTGTGTCGATGTCACGTGCACTGGCATCACCTGATTGGAACAAAGCCAAAAACAAGTTCAAAAGACAAACGCTTCATCAACATAACCACCATCCTAAAACCATCAAAATGTTGACATACAAGTAACACCTTTTTTGGTTGTTTCTTCATATTCTATAAATCATGGTAACCTGCCATGAGACCATATCTACAATGCTTACATGCAGCACAGCTGAAAACAAATTGGACACTTTAATTTTTGATTAGAGACAAACACAGTTGGCCCTGTACTACAGTGGTACCTCCCTATACCACCCCTCTCTTTTACGGGTCCCTCAATAATACGACGGACTTTTCTCTGACGGATTTTTTCTCCTTCTTTGTCTTATTTCTCACCTCCATATTACGTCCCCCTCTCTATTACGACATACGACCGTCCAAACGTGGACTTATAACGACTTTTCCCAAAATTATCACGGGGTTGGTTTACTCTGACTTATATCTCCAGTCGAGTGAGTAAGCGATACGGACACAAACACGTGCTGAAATCCTGTCCGTGTATATCACTTCGGCACGCTAACGGCTGAAGCCATGGTTTTTCGTTTCTATTTCAGGTCATTACTTTATTTTGAATAGATAAAGGTCATTCGCCAGATGTCTGCTTCATTTTGCAAAGAACTGTGCAGGAACTCCTACCTTTTAAACACGCAAAGTTACAGAAACGTTATGAAAGCAATCCGATCATCGAACCAAAACCGAAAGTTGTGGTGACGTCATGTCATTTTGCGATGTACGTATGCAAAGCGTGTGTAACATTTTCGGTCTAGCTAACAATGGCGGCCGACGAACATGGGTTTTGAAATCTGGAACTGTTCTTGGTTTTCCCCGATCCGTGACCGAATGACGCGATATACAACCACGCGTTCGTTTGAATCAATAAATTCTTCTCAGAATCCCGTCAGTGAAGTTTGAAGGTGAGTAGTGGAGTACGTGTCCTAAATTACTCAACTCTGTGGACAGTCCGTAGTGCAGTTGTCCCCAAGTTGAATGAGTGAGTCAAGTTTCGTGAAAACTGACGCTTTTGGCTACAATTTTACATCAGTTTCAACACACTGCCGCAGTTCTTATTCGTTTTGTTCCTTGCGTTTGGGACACTTTTCTTTGTTTTCAACCAAATCGTTGCTGGGTATCGTATGACTATGATTAGTAGCTGGTATCGACATCGATGTGCATGTTTTGGGACCGCATGCTTTCGTTCGACCTCAGCTTGTTTATTTCAAACCTTAACCCACGAGTAGTTACGGGGCTTGATTAAGCAAGCAAGAAAACTGTGTGGGTAATTAATTGAATTAGAAAACAGGTTACCATAATCGTTTAAGGAAAGAATAACATTACTTTGTGGGCGGAATCAATCAAAACGCCAATGTCATTCCGGATCATTGACGGACCCGGACATAACAAAACCATCCTCCATAATACGACCCCTCCATAATACGACCGAATTTCGGTTACATTTTTAAAGTCGTTATAGAGAGGTACCACTGTACTATAACATTGAATGTGCATGACAGAAAAACCAATGACAAAAAGAAATTGGCCAAATTTGTATCCTTTGTATGGTTGTTTTTTTCATTGGCCAGAAAAACTGAGTCCCAACTTTCTGTCCATTGAACATACCCCTCTCCAACATGCGAACAGCCTCCATCATGTAAGGGACTAGCAGGCGGTTGACAATGAATCCTGGAGTGTCCTTGAAAAATAAACCAAAAATCCTTCATGTTTTGTTTGTTTGTTAGGGCAGAGACATACATACAGAGATGCAAAGCGAGGGCCGCTCGCGTGAACTCTTGGGTTACCGCGGCGCTCGGTCAGCGTGACCTCGCGCGATTGTTAGCCATCATCCCATACGTTGTTGTTTGCTTGCTCTCTGACACCGATTTGAAGTGCTTTTCTGTCATATTTCTTTGGATATATCCAGCTTCAGACGAGAGATATCAGTGGTAAGTAAACTTGATTCCTATTCTGTAGCTTCAATAGTGTGCACACGAACGCATTTGAGAGGATTGGGTTCCCGAAGTGAGTTAAAAACGGTTCCTTCGGTTCTTGCGGCCATTGTTTCTAAGTCCATTGTGCGTGGAGGCAATGTTTGGGAGCTAATATTTTCTTTTGTGCGCAACTTTGCTTTCCCTTAGCTGGCAAATGCATTACTGGTGTATACATTAATCTGTTTGTATAATTTTTGACGCGCTGTAATTAAATTTGATGCTTTTAAATCTCACTCAAGCGGTTCTCGCACTTACACTGGCGTGTGGAAAAAAAGTTTTTAAGGAGAAATGAGCGAAATTGCTTACTTTAGGATTCATCTTCTAATCACCAAATGATGCAATAATCTTCTTGTTGTGATTTTCTGTTTCTCTTGAGTGCAAATAATTAACAATTTGCATGTTTTATTATCTATGATTTTCTATGAAACAGTTATAACTCTTTAAAAACACAACACTTGGCGCCAGTGGGAGGATTACTTGCCCCTGCCGTAGGCGAATATAACGCGAGCTTGGCGCCAGTGGGAGGATTACTTGCCCCTGCCGTAGGCGAAGATAACGCAAGCGGGAAGACAGCGCTTCGCATCTCTTCTATCTATGTCTCTGGTTAGGGGAAAAAGTGCATTCATTCAAAAGTATAAAAATAGTTCAGTCTTCACAAACCAACATTAAATCAAGAGTAAGGATGCACATTTTCACTAGTGCTATCATGTACACACAAATACACACTCATAAAAAAAGCTAAACCAATTCCCGCTAAGTTATGCAGTTATGCATGACCAATGCAAAAGCACATAATTATCAATTGGTTTCTTAATTCTCACATCAGAAGTTACACACATGAGATGAAGAAATTCTCCACTGTAACAAAGTGTAGGCATATAACGTTGGCTATACAAAAATGCTAAGGGTACCTTGCAATCCACTGTTGTTTTGCCCATTGCCTTTCCCAGCTGAACAAGGCGCTCAAATGTTTCATTGCTGGTTTCTGGGATTTTCACAACCTGAGAAAAACAGTATGTTGAAATCAAAACTCGCACCAAAACATTAAAAGCAGATACATTGTACAGACGTTTGAAACAGTTCTCTGGAGTCCCTTCATGTAACTCTCTCAATGTATCAGGTCTACTGTGTTCATGTACATAAAACAGCTACATAAAGTACAAAGGTGCTAAAAGAGTACTAAGGAGACAAATTAAAATGCCAATCACATTCAGATACAACAACTACTATATCAGTACACTAGCATACAAAGTAACTGTCCTACATTCATCTCACCTCCACCAGCTTCATCATTGGCACAGGGTTGAAAAAATGGAGACCTCCAAAGCGATCAAGTCGATTTGTAGATTCAGCGATGTCTCTGATGGGTAGCGATGAGGTGTTGCTAGCAAAAATGGTGTGCCTGCAAATATAAACTTCAAGTGTTAACAGAAATAATGTTCCATGTGTCTACTACATGCATATTAACAGTATCCACTTTTTTCTTTAAATACATGCACAAGCACGCATACAGTACTTTGTGTATAAGTTTGATGCTGCTCGACACAGACGACACTGAAGATCATTACCATGCGCATATAAACACAGACTGAATTTACAGAACAAGATGTTACCCTTTTCTCCTCTTGCTATGAAAAACAGACCTGGGAACCAATACGATTTCGGCGTATCTTGTACGCTTGATTGTCTAAAATATGATCAGTACGGTCAGTGAAAAAAAATACGACGAGAAAGATTCTTAAGACTGGTTTTTTCTGTTTCTTTTAATGATTAAAATCGAAAATTTTTAAGTAAATTTTCATTTCATTAATATACTTACCCGAATCACATAAAAGCATTGACGCAGTCTTACATGCTTAAGGTCTGAAAAAGGCTACCCGTCTTAAACAATTTTAAAGGGGAGCAACCCAACACAAAAAGTGTAAATACAGGCATGGCAATGACCACCTACCCGGGGAGTTACCTCCCATCCGGGTTACGTGACGTCACTTCCCCTGTAAACACCACGTGTAACTTCATACGACTTAATAGACTAAAAAATCATATGCGGGGTTGGCGGGAGGGAATACACTATGTGATTCGGGTAAGTATATTAATGAAATGAAAATTTACTTAAAAATTTTCGATTAAATTACATATTCTTACTCCGAATCACATAAAAGCAGATAGCTTCAACAAGGCGGTGGGAATGAAAAACCAAACACACTCTTAAAACCTTGCCAAAAACCTGGCCTGCTGCCAAAAGGTCAGGAAAAGGGCCCAGTGAGAAAGAAAAACGAACTCACTCTAACCCTTGCCAGGAACTGGCCCGCTGCCAAAAAGCAGAAAAGGACCTGAGAACTATCCTGATTGACAGTCGTGATGTCTCTCAGGCAAAAGTTGCGAAAGACGACATCAGAGAGCCAGAAATGTGTGCCCAGCACTTCTTCCAATCTCCTGGACCAAGCGACCCAGAAAGAGAACCCAGCCTTGGATAAAGCCGAGCCGAGTAGAGAGGGAAAGACAAGCTGCCCCCCCCCCCCCCCCTTTCGGATGGAAGGAAATGCACATGCACCGAAAAACGATCTATGCGTAAGGTAGTCCGATCAGTGAGGTGAGGGACAAACCTCGCGGCGACCATAAGACGATCACGCCAAAGTAATCAAACTTAGGAATGGCGTGAAGCCCAAGTCTGTGAACCTCTTACTTCCAGCCGAAACTGGAAGCAGCTGTCGTGGACGACTGCTGACGTAAGTCGAAGCTCGAACCGGGCGTGACAGTAGCCTGTGCACTAGCCGGTGAACCTCTTACTTCCGGCCGAAGCTGGAAGCAGCTGTCGCGGACGACTGCTGACGTAAGTCGAAGCTCGAACCGGACGTGACAGTAACCTGTACACTAGCCAGTGAACCTCTTACTTCCGGCCGAAACTGGAAACAGCTGTCGCGGACGACTGCTGACATAAGTCGAAGTTCGAACCGAACGTGACAGTAGCCTGTGCACTAGCTGGTGAACCTCTTACTTCCGGCCGAAGCTGGAAGCAGCTGTCGCGGACGACTGCTGACGTAAGTCGAAGCTCGAACCGGACGTGACAGTAGCCTGTGCACTAGCCAGTGAACCTCTTACTTCCGGCCGAAACTGGAAGCAGCTGTCGCGGACGACTGCTGCTGAAGTGACCGGTGACCCAAAACACAATGACTAAAAACCAGAGTGTTACAGAACAGTCTGCTTGAAGGTAAATGAAGGAAATTCAAAAACCCCAAGTAAACTTCGTAGCCAAAAACCTGAGAGAGGAGATAAGCCACAAAGAATGACTCCTCCAACAAGCATTGCCAAAGACAATGTCCCCTCAGGAAAAACTGAATGTTACTTCCGAGGCCAACTCAAGCGCAACTTAAGTTTGGACGAAACACCAGAACACGTCTGATCGCTAGAGAAGGACGGAGTCAGACTCTGCGAAAGACGCGCAGGACCAAGTCCAGCAGCTTGTGGCAAACTGAGAAGAACGGGGAAGCCTGAAAACAGCAGCCCCACTCAAACGGAAATCGTCCTATCTCATCTCCTGCCTAAGATGAAATAAAGGAAAGAAAGTCGAAGTCCGAAGCCACAAGAACAGGGAAAACAACAACCATCCCGCCCACAGGTGGAATGGCTGTTGCACCAGCCGAGGCTAAAAAACCCTGGATGCCCTAAGGTCAGCCGCTGTTCCGAAACTCAGACGTACCAATGAAGCGTCTGTGAAAGAAACAACCTCTCCGGTAAAACCGGAAGTGCCACTGCAGCAGCCCGTGACTGAACTGCTGTTACACAACTGAGGCCTGAAGCTGTAAAACCGAAGGACAGCGCTAGCACCGACCAGAAGAGACCTCAGCGGGTGCTCGACTGATGGGCCTAGATCACTGTGAAAGGATCGGCTGACGCATAAACAAATATGCACTCATTAGATCAACGGGAGTCCCCCGACCTCACCACTCCCACAAACTATTGGCTGTGTACAGAGACCATCCAATGACAACTTGCAAGGAGAAGACCCGCCCCGCCCTCACCAAAGTGGAGGGCGGAGGGGGGGGGGGGTGTGACCGGGGGCACTTCCTTGGGGAGAGAGGCTTGCTGCTAAGGCTGCCCTTCTCCCTGCCCAAAGGAGATCTAATCCTCGAGAATCAGACAGAGACTGCCCAATGGCCGCCTGCTGAAAACGTCCCGAGGCCTGAGCCTGCTTCCCGTGAGGAGGCCAGCTCTGCTTTAACCCTTGTAGAGAGAAGTCAGAGATCCGCTGATCTCTATCCCACGGGATCTACTTTTCTTTTCTGGTAAAAACACCGAAGTTCAAAAAGCAGGTCCCTCTACTCCGGTCAAAGCCCAATTGTCCCTCCTAGCCTGCTCAGAGACCTGAGCATGCGAGAGAAACAAGTCCTCCCTACACCCGACTATAAAGAGAGGTGAAGGGAGGACAGCCTCTTTGTTCTTCGTTCGCCCTAGCTAGGCTAAACGAGTGGAGATGCCATCAGAGTCCTGATACAAACTAAGCGTGGAATGTTCAGTGACTCCAGGAAAGAGCGCGAGAGCGCTCTGATGACCATCCCCGAAAAAGAGGCAAATTCCAAAAACTGACGTCCAAATTCCTCTAAATTCCTGCGTTCCCATTAAGGTGTACGCGGAAGAGCAAAGACGTCAGCAAAATCCGACCCAGCTTCGGCCAAGAGAACTTCCTATGACAGGAAGAAACAAAAGACGAAGCCTGTGTAGCCGAAGACAGCCGAGGCTGTGCTTGTTCCGGAACTGACCCGTGAAAACCGAGTAGCAGAACCGGAACCCGTGGATACCACTTCCGGTAGGAGATGGCCAGCCAAAACCCGCGGAAGATGGTACCCACATTGAAGGTGACTATCGAACCGGAAGTAGGAAAAAACTCCTCCTTCGCGGAACGGAAGTCCGACATCGCTGAATGCAACCAAAGAGGAAGCCAATGTCCCTCCATAAAAAATCTGGAAGTAATCTCCATCGAGGCCTTGAGAGAAGCCGAGAGATTCGACAGAACGTGTCTGGTCTCTGGCTAAAGCCTGTATAACAGAATAGCCCAGAGAACTGACACTGACCGAAGTCACAGTTGCCAGTGGAAAGCTACTGAACAGGATAACCGGAAAACCGGAAACCCGTTCAACCGGAAACCGTCCTGTCTCACCCCTCCCATAAGAGGGTAAGACAAAGAGGAGGTAACATCCGAAGCCACCAGAACTGAATAGACAGTAGACGCAACACCCGACCAGTGAAGTGACTACCGTCCCGGCCGAGGCTGAAAGCCTGCATGCCCATAGGCCAGCCGATGTTCCTCACTTCGCTAACAGTGTTAGGAAGAAGAACAAAGCATCCGGACAAAGCCGGAAACGCAACAGACAAAACCGCACAATGCGGAAGCAAATGTTGCGTGGACTGAGGACAGAAGACCGAACGCCCGTAGGCTAGTCCGCGGTCAACTCCAGTAGAGACACACAGTGTAATCGCAAAGGAGGACCTATGCTCCCGGTAAACCGGAATGAAGACTGTCCGGATGTCCGTAGGACGTATCCTGTTCCTCACTCACTGCCCTCCGTATAGGAGCAGCAGGGGGAGGAACGGCAACTCCGGGCGGAGCCAGAAAAGCAACGGACGAAGCCGCATAAACGGAAACGCCTGTTGCGATGACAAAGGCCGAGGCCAGAACGCCCGAAGACCAGTCAACGGTCAACCCCAGTCATGACCTCTGTGAGTGCACGGGATGGAGGACCTTCGTTTTCGGGAAAACCCGTAAACGCGACTCCCGAAAACGGAAGCCGCCCTTGCCTATTCACAGCCGTGTAAGCAATGCAAACTGGCTTAGAAAGAGCAGAAGATTAAGCAACGGACGAAGCCGCACACAGCGGCAGCGTCTGCTGCGAGGACTGGGGCCGGAAGCCCGGTGGCCCGAAGGCCAATCCACAGTCGACACCAGCAGGGACCTTCGTGGGTGTGCCAGATTGACCTTCGCTTCCGGGAAAACCCGGAAACGCGACTCCCGCAAGCGGAAGCCGCCCTTGCTCAGTCACGGCCGTACACGCTGTGCGATCAGGCCTAGAAAGAGCAGCATATCCTGACTAGCAGGAAGTTTTGCAGTCGACACCAGCAGGGACCTTCATGGGTGTGCCAGATTGACCTTCGCCTCCGGGTAAACCCGGAAACGCGACTCCCGCAAGCGGAAGCCGCCATTGCTCAGTCACGGCCGTACACGCTGTGCGATCAGGCCTAGAAAGAGCAGCATATCCTGACTAGCAGGAAGTTTTGCAGTCGACACCAGCAGGGACCTTCGTGGGTGTGCCAGATTGACCTTCGCCTCCGGGTAAACCCGGAAACGCGACTCCCGCAAGCGGAAGCCGCCATTGCTCAGTCATAGCCCTACTCGCTATACGATCGGAACTATGACGAGCAGCATATCCTGACGGGCAGGAAGTTTGCAGGTAGTGAGCCTGCGACCGAGAACTGTTGCTCAAAAGAGAGCGTCCGGTGGCTTCACGAGAGCCAGTGGAGCAGTTCGACTTACCGTCCATGCCCCCCACAGGGTTCATACAGACACCTGACAGTGAAATTCAAGGAGTATTCAAGGAGTTTTCAAGGAGTATTCAAGGAGTTCAAGGAGGTCAAATTGCATAGGTGTTCACGTGGAAAAACTTTCATCAACCATGCATTCAAAGCTCAAACCAGAAACGTAAAGTAAAACAAAAACATTTATTTACTTTTTTAAATTCAAAAATTTTTAAAAGCACTTTCCACCCGGCATGACTACGATTTTCGACCGGCGATGGCTTGAAACGCTGTCACAATGAATCGACACTCTGCTTCTTCAGAAATGGCGCTAAAAGCTACCCGGATGAAGGGGAAGTAATCGGTTTCAACTTCCCTTCGCACGATGGCAGACGACACACGACTTGCACACAACACGCACACAATCGATATAAATTGCTGAAAAACTTTAATATTAACATTTTTTTTTTTTGCCTGCACTTCAGAATTCAAGGAGGTTCAAGGAGGTTAAACACAAGAATGACCATTTTCTCCAAATTCAAGGAGATTCAAGGTCCTTGAAAAGGGGGGTT
This sequence comes from Littorina saxatilis, assembly GCF_037325665.1. NCBI lineage: Eukaryota > Metazoa > Mollusca > Gastropoda > Littorinimorpha > Littorinidae > Littorina > Littorina saxatilis. Next base: position 56,712,154 of record NC_090246.1, on the reverse strand, counting down.
GAAAATTCAAGGAGATTCAAGGAGATTCAAGGAGCGTATGAACCCTGCCCCAAGGAGGCAGCAGACGCAGCTGAAGGCCCGCGACCGAAAGCCGTGGCCGACAGGAAGCCAAAGAGCGGCCGTCACCCGCCGCCGGCGGAAGTACAACGCTGGAGACGGCGTGTGAAGCTGCAATCTTCCCTCCCAAACTGCGAAACTCTGGAAAAAGAGAGCAAACAGTATAGACACCAGAGCGCCGCGCTCCGATGCCAAGAGAGGGAAAGCAAGAAGCAAGACACGTCACAGACGTGCTAAACTGCCCCCCAAATTCATTTGGGGCAGAATAAGTAACGGACAAAGCGGTTATACATGCTTAGTACGAAACAACAACAAATGCCAATGGTCTGAAAGACCAATGACACACACCTAACCATGTTATCTCACCGTCAGACGCGCTGACGCAGACAACAGGCGGCAAAACAAAGAGTTACTGAAAATTAACAAGTCCAAACGGACGAAAAATTTAGCAACTACAACAAACTTCCTGTCAAACTAATGACTAAAAAAGGAAGCGCTTACCAACTAACAAAGCAGAAGGCAAGTAAAGAGGTAAAATAAGGATTACCTAACCAAAGTATAGGCCGTGCCACATTCGCCGTCAGCCAAGCTGACAAGCAAACACGGAGCCCCAAAATGCGTTACTGAAAAAATTTTCACAAGTCCGCAAAACGGACGAAAAGTCAGCAACTACAACAACATTCTTGTCAAAATAATGACCAAAATGGAAAGAGCTCACCAAACACGTAAAGGCAAGCCGTTAAGACGGGTTAGGCGGCCGGTGGGTGTCCTTACAAACACCAGCACTCAGCCACACACGGAGCCAAAAAATTCGACGACCTCTCTGCTGTAGGCTGAAATGTCGTATGAAGTTACACGTGGTGTTTACAGGGGAAGTGACGTCACGTAACCCGGATGGGAGGTAACTCCCCGGGTAGGTGGTCATTGCCATACCTGTATTTACACTTTTTGTGTTGGGTTGCTCCCCTTTAAAATTGTTTAAGACGGGTAGCCTTTTTCAGACCTTTAGCATGTAAGACTGCGTCAATGCTTTTATGTGATTCGGAGTAAGAATATGTAATTTAATAACTTTATTACTCTGCATAATGATTACAGCTTTTGTCATTACAAATTGAAAGAAGCATTTATTTTAAATGTATTGGTAAACTTAATAAAAGATGCAACGGACGCATGCGAAGCATGTTTGAATCATCCATGTTCAAATGCAGGGGCTCACATCCATGAGAGGTGGCATAGGACAAATGTCCTGGACAATGCAAAAGTGATAGGACATTTGTCCTGAACAAATATAAATCAACAGGACATTTTTTCTGGCACCAATTTTCGTGTTGCTTTTTCGGAGAAAAAAACCGCGAAGGGAGGCAACTGTCAACCGGCTTGGAGCATTCAGAGTTGAGACTCTTGGAAGCTGTTCTCTATAAAAAGCACATAAAATCTACCCAAGTTTCGTCTGCTTGCAGAGACACATCGCTTCGCAAAACATCAATAAAATAGCAAAACAAACTACTGTAAATTGAACAGTACTGACAATGTCCGGATCAAATGAAAGCTTAATCGGACAATGACCACTTTGTGACAAAAACAATAGGACATATGTCCTCTTGCATGAAAAATGTATGGGACATTTGAAAAAAATATCCGTGTATGTCCGATGTCCGACGTGGATGTGAGCCCCTGCAAATGTTATGTGGAGTACACCAAATGTTTCTTTCTTTCTTTATTTGGTGTTTAACGTCGTTTTCAACCACGAAGGTTATATCGCGACGAGGGAAAGGGGGAAGATGGGATAGGGAAAAGGGGGGAGATGGGATAGAGCCACTTGTTAAGTGTTTCTTGTTCACAAAAGCACTAATCAAAAAATTGCTCCAGGGGCTTGCAACGTAGTACAATATATGACCTTACTGGGAGAATGCAAGTTTCCAGTACAAAGGACTAAACATTTCTTACATACTGCTTGACTAAAATCTTTACAAACATTGACTATATTCTATACAAGAACCACTTAACAAGGGTAAAAGGAGAAACAGAATCCGTTAGTCGCCTCTTACGACATACGGGGTGCAGAGAAATAAGGATGTGGAAAAGAAGACTTTTGGTAAGTGAAATAAAGGTGATGGATCCAGTCAGGTAGAAATAAGACAACAAGAAAAGAATTGGAAAACTGCAGGGAATAGTAGGGAGAGTTTTCTTGGAAGGAAATATAGGTGAAAGGACTGGTAAGGCAGAAATAAGACAAAAGAAGAGAAGTAAAGGGGTGGGGTAGCTCTGTTTAAACGCTCCCGCCGCGTGAAGGCGACCCCATGGGAGCACCACATGTTTCGAAAATACGGAAAGTTTGTTTGAGAATACTCCAATTGAAATACAGGAGTTCCCAGGTCTGGAAAAAGTACACAACAAAACTGGCCTAAATGATAAAACAGGAGAGATTTATTTCTCTTACTGTGGTGCAGCCTCATCGAGAGCACTGAACAGTTTCTTTTTCACGTCCAGGTTTTCCACAATGGCCTCCACAACCAGATCCGTGCTTTTGGCAGCATCAACAGGGTCTGTGTTCAGCTGAATCCTACCCATCACATCAGCCACAAAAGATGACTGTCTCTGAAAATGCAAAACAAAATAGTTTGTTTCTTTCTTTTGGGTTTGGGGTCATTACACATTTACATCCTTCTGTATTGAAAAGCTGGTTAACCAAAGGGTTCAACGACCTCAAATATCAGAGACAAATCATATTTCCTTTTTTTTTTTTTTTTTTTTTTTTACTATTCCAACGGTTAATTCAGAAACAAGAATGACATTTCTCGTTGAAACTCAAGCCGAAAAGCTAAGCAGTGTCAGTCAACACATTTTGACAAATCTGTTTAAGTACACTGGCACCCATCCAGAGGACGTCTGTACCGCTGACATCAAATCTTTCACTGCAAGCATATTCTTTTATAACAGGGATATCATGGTTTAGCCAAACAGACAAATAAACACTAAGTTTGTGGGGTGTTTTTTTTATCACAGAAGGAACCCCAAGTTACTGGTACCACTGTACCAACAACAACATCTTTTGTCGTAGACTTTTAACATTCTTTAGTTCTTCTTTTGTTTGTTGTTTGTTTGCATACCTCCCCATCATCTGCAAACTTCTTCTTTGCAACTCTTCCCAGACTCTTCTGAATGGCTGCCTTGGATTTTGACAGAATGTCATCAGTCTGATCAACCATCACCACATTGTGACCTGTTGCTGCAGCAACCTGCGACATAAAATAAAGTTCAGATAAAAAGCACAGTTATAATTCTAACATAAGTTTAATACTGCATGACTTTGATTTTCTTGCTAGGGAATGGTATATGAATAGTTGCCTTGCTTTACAGCAGTATATCATGAACCTAGCTGTCACTATTCTGTTGCAACATTATTATTTTGTCTTGCACACAAATGTTCTTACAAGGGTTTAATATTAAAACAGTTCAGACTTCACTGTCTTGCAAGGATATTATTTTGAATATAGCCCCTTTCACTGTAGTTCAACCCATTGAAGGAATGAGACGGCACTAACAAAGGTGAGGGTACTGTAGACTTATACATGCTTCTTTGGGCCATTTCATTGTCACTTTTCTTGAAGATCAGTTAGAAATATGTACATGCAGTACATATATACATTGCATATTTCATTCAGAAAGTCTGTGAGGGAGACAAAAAACACCAACATCAAAACCTGATGGCAATTTCTACTGATGAAGCCTGCATTCTAAGTGTACCCGCAACATTTCGTAATTGGACTGACTAAAAGGAGGGACATGTGGGTTACAAAAAGAAAATCTGCTGTTGGTGCTTTAAAGACAAACAGTACAATTCAAGTGCAAGCAGTTAAAGGCACAGTAAGCCTCCCGTAAACCATCACAGATACTGTCAGGCTTTTACACACAGTACAAACACCCTTCCATTTGAACGCTCACCAAACGGGAACATCCTAGGTGCCCTACGTAAAGAGCGAGCAATTTTCAAAGAATTAATTTTGCGGAGAGAGTGTCAGAGACAATCGGACCGTGGTGCGTGTTGGCGCTAGACCTAACTTTTAAAATCTAAATAATAAATTGACAGCTTGTTACACAAACATTCTTAAATCATAAAAGAATTCTTTTTTCATCAAGACAAGATCAGTACAATTCGAAGTTTTGAAAGTTTGAAAAAAGAAAAGCCCGGAAGCAGGGTCACGCAAGGTCGTGGTTCTCGTAGCAGACGACGGTTTAGATCGCCAGTTCCTCTGAACAGCCATCGCTAGAGTTCTTGTGAACCACAGCCGTTTGTTTCGTGCATAGTCAGAGGAACTTAATAACGTGCTATTGCAGATAAGCTCACAGCGAGTCGCATTCAAATTACTAACTGACGACTACATTGTGAAAAAGGGAAACTTGATCACACGGGTTCACGATGGCTCAGGGGTAAGATAAACCACGCAAAAATAAATTCTTTCAAAATTGCTCGCTCTTTACGGAGGGCACCTAGGATGTTCCCGTTTGGTGAGCGTTCAAATGGAAGGGTGGTTGTACTGTGTGTAAAAGCCTGACAGTATCTGTGATGGTTTACGGGAGGCTTACTGTGCTTAAGAGTCAGTCTTTATACGTCCCAAGGCCAAGCCTTTTCATTACTGCAGAACTTTGCTCGTCTACACATGGGTTCACATGCATGCCATGACTGTGCCTCCAAGCTGTTCGCTTCCTTTTTACACACAGGTGATGTACTGTTTATTATCTCTGACGGGGTTACGAGTAACAGTCCATGGCCTTGAAAGATACGGGACCAAAGTCCAACTTAGTGAAATGCCGGTAAGGTATTTTGTGCAGAAAACCGGAAGAAATTCTCATTTTTATCGTTCTGTTGGTGTCACTTTACCTGTGCAATGCCAGAACCCATAAGGCCCCCTCCTATGACTGTCACATGCTTGATGGCACCTGCCACGGCAGGACTGGTGGAGAACTTGCGGCAATACACTTGCGATATGTGCGCCATGCTTTTCTTGTTGTCAGACGATGCCCTGAGAGTGGTTCTCGGTCTCCCGGTCGCGCAATGATACCGTGAGCACCTTTACTTTAGACCTAATGTGTTGTCTCGAAAGAAAGAGTTTCCTTTAAAGTGAACTCCCCTGAGTGGGCGTGTCACACTGGTGTAAAAAGAAATTCTCTTTAGATTAGTGGCGTGTCACAATGCTCAAAAAGTGTGATCTGTTTTCAATCGATATAACAATCTGCTGTCACAGGAATTAGCAAGGGAACATAATTATATAGCTATCCACAATAAGAACTGCTAAAACTTTGGGGGGAGGGGGGGGGGGGGTTATCTGTTTGTAAGAGACTAATATAATTTAAATTTAAACGTTTATATGTGATGCTCACATTTTTTCTTTCTTGAGCATATACCACAAACCTACTTCACCAATCTTGACTCACCCAAAGATATAATAACCAGTAGAAATAAACAAAGAGAAAAAAAAACCAAGTCGTGTAAGGCGAAATTACTACATTGATTTAGTCAAGCTGTCGAACTCACAGAATGAAACTGAACGCACTGCATTCTTTCACCAAGACCTTCTAGCATAGTCAGTCCCCCGCTCGTGGAAAAGGCTGTGAAATTGACAAGCCAGTACAGCGGGGTAGTGGTTGCGCTGAGCAAGTTCGCACGCTTTTCTGTATCTCTATTCTTTTTAACTTTCTGAGCTTGTTTTTAATCCAAACATAACATATCTATATGTTTTTGAATCAGGAACCGACAAGGAAGAAGATGAAATCGATTTCAGAAATTTAATTTAATCATAATTTTCACATTTTTAATTCTCTGAGCTTGTTTTTAATCCCAATATAGCATATTTATGTTTTTGGAATCAGAAAATGAAGAGGAATAAGATTAAATTATTTTTGGATCGTTTTATAAAAGAATAATTTTAATTACAATTTTCAAAGTCATTAATTAATTTTTAAGCCTCCAAGCTGAAAAGCAATACCAAAGTCCGGCCTTCGTCGAAGATTGATTTACCAAAATTTTAATCAATTTGCTTAAAAAATGAAGGTGTGACAGTGCCGCCTCAACTTTCACATAAAGCCGGATATGACGTCATCAAAGACATTTATGAAAAAAAAAATACCCAGGAACTATCATGTGAAATTTCATGAAGATCGGTCCAGCAGTTTTCTCTGAAGCGCTCTACACACACACACACACATACATTACGACCCTCATCTCGATTCCCTGTCTATGTTAAAACATTTAGTCAAAACTTGACTAGATGTAAAAAGGAAATCAAATATGATTTATGGTGTGATTCTGTTTGACGAATATACTGTATACCCAGAAAAAGCCAAGCATTGCAAATGTGAATTAATTACTACAACACCCAAAATTAAAGTTCTGTTCAGTTGCGCACACACACACACACACACACACACACACACACACACACACACACACACACACACACACACACACACAGAGTACAAGAATTGCCATTGTCAAATGTTTAATGTATTTCACCAAACAAATATAGAGCTAGAACCAGTCAACAGAAAGGCATACAAAGCATATCACACTAATATTTCACCAAAAAGCTGAGAACACATATTTTGTGTCAAGCAATCAAAGCAGAAATCAAAGCAGAAATAAACTGTGCAAAGACCAACGTAACATACAAATACATCAATGAGCATTTTCTTTCACTTTGATATCAAAATCACAAGAAAACCTCAAGGGATCAGCTTCTTAGCGTAAAAAAAATCCATGTACACATTTTAAGACACATTTTCTTACTTAGGTACCGATAATTCAGCTGGGTTTTACCATTTTGAACATTACGGTATAAATACACAACGGCAGAAGCTAAACCCTGCAACTTTGATCGAGTGACTCAAACTTTTGATATGGAGTCATATGACATGCAACAAGAGAAACAACAAAAGCATTAGCAAAGTCAAAAGCAATGGTCTTCTTGCAGAGAAAAAAATGAGCCCAATGCCTTTCACAACATTTGAAGCAAATCTTGCTGGATGATGTGCATCTTTCTTTCTTTATTTGGTGTTTAACGTCGTTTTCAACCGTTCAAGGTTATATTGCGACGGGGAAAGGGGGGGGATGGGATAGAGCCACTTGTTAATTGTTTCTTGCTCACAAAAGCACAAACCAAAAAACTGCTCCAGGGGCTAGCAACGTAGTACAATATATGACCTTACTGGGAGAATGCAAGTTTCCAGTACAAAGGACCCAACATTTCCTACATACTGCTTGACCAAAATCCTTACAAAGATTGACTATACTCTATACAAGAAACACTTAACAAGGGCAAAAAGAGAAACAGAATCCGCTAGTCGCCTCCTACGACATGCTGGGGAGCATCGGGCAAATTCTTCCCCCTAACCCACGGGGGGCGGATGATGTGCAGTTCAGGGAATTAATGTATCTGACGGGAAAAAAAGTCAAAATAGATTAAATACCTGGTTGTAGGGGGCTTCAAAAGATATGGAAAGACTAAGACCATGCCCGTTTTTTACGTGAATACCACGTGTCAGCAATTTTGAAACGACAAAAAATCTTGCCGCCAGCCATATGGAAACATGCATTCTTTGTTTCTACCATTCTGATCAGTTTTGCCTCTGCCGTAACCGTAGTGCTGCTTCCGCACCACCATTGCGTCGCTTATCATTGCTTCGCTTATCAAACACCAGTTATTTTACGAGATAGCTATATCTGTACATCGTAGTTGGCTTTCCATACTTTTTTCTCCATTTTTTTCTCCTATAGCATGAGATTTTCCTTTTCTTGAGAAAAAAAAATATATATATATAATTGTCAAAGCTACCTGACCTCTTACTTTGTCTCATAAGCATAGGAAGAATATTGTCATTAATGATGATCATCCATTTCACAAACAAACTGCTACCTACCCTTTGCTGCTTTGCGTTTTATGTCAACAAAATTCATGTACATGTATGCATTAGAATAAACAGAAAACAGAAAGGGCCAAGCTATTTATCACAAGCCATTAATTTCACCTGTCAAGTACAACCATTAAAAAAAATCTACAACAAAGACAAGTAATACCACCGCAAGCATTCTTTTATGGGTTATTCTCCAGAGGTGTGTACCTTTTTCCGACATGCATTTTGGCAACTACAATGTATTCCCTTTAATTTTTTTCGTAATACTCCAGTTAGATAATGATATACACATGCAACAAAAAACATACTTTTGTCTCCTTTTTACATTTAGTCAAGTTTTGACTAAATGTTTTAACATAGAGGGGGGGAATCGAGATGAGGGTCATGGTGTATGTGTGTGTGTGTGTGTGTGTGTGTGTGGAGCGATTCAGACTAAACTACTGGACCGATCTTTATGAAATTTTACATGAGAGTTCCTGGGTATGATATCACCGGACGTTTTTTTCATTTTTTCGATAAATACCTTTGATGACGTCATATCCGGCTTTTTGTAAAAGTTGAGGCGGCACTGTCACACCCTCATTTTTCAATTAAATTGATTGAAATTTTGGCAAAGCAATTTTCGACGAAGGCTGGGGTTTGGTATTGCATTTCAGCTTGGTGGCTTAAAAACTAATGAGTGAGTTTGGTCATTAAAAATCGAAAACTTGTAATTAAAATTATTTTTTTTATTAAACGATTTCATCTTATTCTTCGTCATTTTCTGATTCCAAAAACATATACATATGTTATATTTGGATTAAAAACAATCTCTGAAAATCAAAAATATAAAAATTATGATCAAAATTATATTTCCGAAATCGATTTAAAAACAATTTCATCTTATTCCTTGTCGGTTCCTGATTCCAAAAACATATAGATATGATATGTTTGGATTAAAAACACACTCAGAAAGTTAAAACGAAGAGAGGCACAGAAAAGCGTGCTATGCAGCACAGCGAAACCACTACCGCGCTAAACAGGCTCGTCAGTTTCACTCCGTTTTGCACAAGCGGCGGACTACGGTCATTGTAAAAAAATGCAGTGCGTTCAGTTTCATTCTGTGAGTTCCACAGCTTGACTAAATGTAGTAATTTCGCCTTACGCGACTTGTTTTCAATTGTTAGTGTTCAAATCCATGCCACAACTTTTGGTTTCCATGTTACTAGGTTGACGTACTTCGAAACCCTTGCAATTTACTGAACATAGACAAACAAAATGTGCAAGTATTTGTAATTCTTTCTCTGCAGGCCAAGCATAAATATGGAACCAGTTATTTATTATTGAAATCGATTTGTACGGTTAAAATGTCTCGGTTAAGTAAAGACATGTCAACTTCGTAACCTCGTTTCCCCTGGTTCACAGCTCTGGAAAATAACCCTTATCAAAGTGAATTACACAGAGAAGCCACATACCTATCACAGACATTGAGTTTGCGGACAGCTCATGTATCAAATTTAAGCAAGTTTAATACCCCTGCTTACATTAAGTACATGGTCCTAGTCTGCTTCAAATCAAGCATTACAGATATCATTATTCATTCTGTAAAACACTCAAGTACGAGATTGTTCCCTAGACAGAACTGGATGTTCAAAAGAAAGAAAAACACCAACATGAGTAACATTAACATCAACAACCAGAAACAAATCTAATTTGTACCAATCAGAGCACACACAAAAAATAATTGTTCTGTAAATTTAGTCCTTGTTTTATGCCATAAATATCGTTTTCACATGAAAACTTCTCATAAACAATTCTCACATACACTTTCTTCCTTTCTCCATGTCTGTCACAGGCAACGCTGCAATCTTTCACGGGATATTCACATTGGGGCACCGCAAAGATATGGAACTGAATAAAATAACTCAAGGAGTTTGTCATCTTTGTAACCATCAGCATTCATAAGCATCAATCATGATGAAAATTCTGGATTGTTATACAATGCAAGAGAAGTCTTCACAAAACATAATATCAAGAAGAAAAGCTGGGATCAAAAATTAAGATGTTATAACATTTCAGTGGTCCCCTCATTCTTGTCAAATTGGGCAACAGGTCTACGCTTTTTTCCAAGGCCTTCTCTGTCTTGTGAGCTGGATGTGGCAAGATGAAAAAAAATATTGGACCATCAATGCAGACGTTATAAGATTTCAGTGGACCCCTCACGCTTTTCTACTTTTACTACAGTCCCCTCTGCTTTCTCTGCAGGCTTCTCCTCTTTCTCTGCAGGCTTATCTGCTTTCTCTCCAGGCTTGTCTGTCTTGTGGGCTGGAGGCTGGAGAGTGGAGAGCTTGACGCCTGCTTTCTCCACCAGCTCTGTGGCCATGGTTTTCACGCCTGCTGCCACGCTCACTATGGCTACGTTTGTTATAGCCTGAAACAAGCATCAAAATGACTGTATCATCGGCTAAGCTCCATCCTTACATTTGTTCTCACAATTTAAGACAATGTCCTCATCAAAATGTTAATGTTACAAGAACCGGTCCATAGAAACTGCAGTCTTTGCCTGCCTGCATCTTCGTAGGTCTGACACATGAGCCACAACTGTCTTCACAAAGAGAATCTTTGGTGTAGTCTTGATTGTAAGGCTTCTTTTTAAGCCTACTGTCTATATGATACTTACCGAGACAGTACTATTCTTGCACATTATCTATTATAGGCCGAAAAAATTGGACAAAACGCTGAGTGGGTACAATTATCTCCCATAACCATGCGCCACCGTGGATCCCAAGCACTGTCCGAGTGCTTCCCCCTTACAGGATGTAGGTGGCGCGTCCTCTTTCTTTATGAGCTGCAGACCCTCAAAAAGCCCATAACATATCAAGAGGGGAGGCGGGAGGGAAACTCTAATAGTACTGTCTCGGTAAGTATCATATAGACAGTAGGCTTAAAAAGAAGCCTTACAGTCAATATAACACTTACCTCGACAGTACTATTCTTGCACAGAATACCAGAGTGGTGTGAGGGTGATATGTAGAGTATTAAACTCCTTAATCAAAATCACTTAAATCCAAGGATTAAGATACCCAGGCAATTTTCGAACAGTACTACCGTAAAAGAAAATATACCCAAGAAACATACCTTAGACTGACGTGACCATGCTAGCAACCACTGCTGTGTGGTGAACTCAATGTCAAAGTCCAGGCCACTCAAAGCTTGAATACCACTGAGTCTACGGCAAGTGGCTAAAGCGATGAGGAACAATTAGTCTTAAAAATCAGCAACTTGATACTGATGCCTGCCAGGGGTTCAAACTCATTGCTACGCAGGAGTTTTGAGGACCAGAAAGACATCCCCCTTGGGAAATGAAACCCGAGGTTTAGACACCGCTGCATTGCTAATACCCGAAAGGACATTAGCGATGAGGGAGGACCTGATCAAGTGTTCAGGTCTGCGACCAGTAGCGGCCGCAATCGTGGAAGCGATGGCAGATCTGTATCCAAGAAGAGTCTTAGAAGAAAGACTCTTCTTTTGATACACTTCCACCAGGAAGTTGGCCAAGTCCTGTGTTGAGGGATAAAGCGGCTTTATCCCCTTGGACAAGGCGAAGGTGGCCCAAGCTCTCCAGCGTAAGTCGTAGAGCTGATTAGTTGATCGCCTCTTAGCGTTCAAGGAAAACTCTACTGAACTCTTGTGCAATCCTAGTGCAAGCAGTTTGGAGCGCACAAGAGCCATGCGGTCAAGCACAGACTCTCTGGACGTGGATGAGGGAGGCATGATCGAGGCTGGAGCAGACCTCCCCCGTCCAGATCCAGAGGTAGAGGGTCTACGTGGGTGAGACCGCGAAGATCTGGAAACCACGGAGCTGTTGGCCAGTAAGGCGCGACCAAAATCAGTCTTGGTCGTTCCTGCAGATATTTTGCCAGCACCCTCGGAATCAGAGATGTCGGGGGATAGGCGTAAGCATCGAGGAGCCTCCACAAGAGAGTGAATGCGTCCAAGTGGAACGCATTCATGTCTCGAAAGGGGCTGACGTACCTGGGAAGCCGAGCGCTGAATCGAGTTGCGAACAGATCGATCAGAGGACGGTCCCACCTTGCCCACAGACGCTGTAGAACGTTGTGAGCGATGGTCCATTCTGTGGAGAGAACCTGATCGCCCCGACTGAGAATTTCCCCGGAACGAACTGGACTGACATCCGGACCTGATTGGTCTGGCACCAGAGCAGAATCTCCTCCGCCAACAGGGAGAGGGACCGAGAATTGGTGCCCCCCTGGTGGCGAAGGTAAGCTAAGCATGTGGTGTTGTTGTCCCCGTTGAAAATCAGAGGGGCCAAGGACAGGCCGAATGGGAGGGCCCGAAACTCGAACACCGTGCCCTCCCAAACGAACCGGAGCAGATGTCGGTACCCCGGGGCCACCAGGATGTGGAAGTAAGCATCCTGGAGGTCCCAGACATGGCCCAATCGTTTGGCCGGATGGCCAACCGGACCGACGAAGGGGTTTCCATCTTGAACTTGCACCTGTGAAGGTACAAGTTCAAGGTGGAGAGGTCCAACACCGGCCTGAACCGGCCGTCCTTTTTGGGGACGGTGAACAGGCGGGAGCAGAACCCCGGAGAAGGCTGAGAAAGGGGGTAGACCGCCTTCTTCTCGACCAACGAGTTCACCTCATCCTGAAGAGCCTGCCATCTGGCAGGTTCTCGAGGAGGGGGGAACGTCCAAGGTAGAGCGGACAATGGAGGTTGTGACGACAGCGGTAGAGAAAACCCCGACCACACCACCCTCAAGAAAAACTGGTTGGAGACCAGTCTGCCCCACATGCCGCGGGCCCGAAAAAGGGAACCGACGGACGAAAGAGGGGCAACTTGAGGGGGCGTCAACGTAGGGCCGGGACTCACTGAAAATTCTGCTGGCGGGCAGGCGCAGGCTTGCGACCACCCCCCCCTGGTGGTGCTGCTTCCCCTTACCTGTCTGAGCACCCTTCGTCTTGCTTGGGAACGCAACAGGCGCCTAAGAGGAGGAAGAAGGAGGCAGTGAAACTGGCTTCTTCTTCTTCTTCTGAGGCTGGGAGCTGGAGGTGACTGTAGCACTTCTCTTACTCCCCGCCGCCGTCGCCGAAGCAGCGAGGCCAACCATCAGAGAATCAGTGTTCCTCTGGCGTGTGGACTCCACCACAGAACGAACAGTGTCCGGATGAAAGAGGGAAGAAGGCTGAGGAAACGTGTTCCTCAGACTCTTCCTCATATCCGGAGGCACTATAGAAGTAGGCAGAAAATGATCACGGAACAGGGCCAATAAAGTGGACCCGTGTTCCAATGGCCAATTCTGCCGCAGACGTCACGCACGATCGCACGGCATGCAAAGCCCGATCCACTCGAACCGTGTCAAGGACCCGAGTGGAATCGGACTCTGCCCGATCGGGAGGGTCCAACAGTGTGGACAGCGTGCTCATCCATGTCAAGGCCTGTGATTGGGCCTCGACTGTGGAAGAAACGGTGGCCTCAAGATTGTGGAACGAAGCAGAGCTCAGTTCCACCTTCTTGACCGAAGGCACCTCCCCAACGAACACATCACCGTCAGCCCCACCCTAAACACTCGAAGTCTGGAAAGGGAGAGTTCGAGAGTCAAAGGGAAAAGGGAGGGACGAAACAGATTGGACACGAGGAAACAGTGGAGGTGCGCCTCCCGAAGGAAAGCATGGCACTGAACCCGCGTCCTCCCGAGGAACATAGGTCGCGTTTGCACGTGAATCTGTACTCCTCAGGCGATGTGCTGCCGCTTCCACCGTGGCACTTAGACTAGGGTGGAACGCGAATTGCCGGCGGCCGGATCGTTCATAAAACGAGCCGCCGGCAGACGCGGCGTGAGCCTCCCGCGCCCGGGCCGAAGCGGACTCAAAGGACGAGAGGGCGTCTCAGGGAAGGACGTCCTGAAACTGTTCAAACGTCCTTCTAGCTGTGCGAGGACGAGCCTCCTGCCTCTCGTCCTCAGACCCCGGGTCCACGTCCTGTGTGTCAACACTAGACGACAGACGCTTAAGAGAGGCATCCGTGACGTCAAGACGCCGCGTGATGTCTGTCATGTACTGTTGGAAACCGGCAAGGGTAGAGGTTCAGTGTTAACCTCAGGGCGACCCTGATCCTCCTCCCTATCGTCCTCCGACTCACTCTCCTCTTCACTTCCCGACAACTCCTCAAAAGCAGGAGTGTAGGGAGCTTGAGGGGGAAGAGCCGAAAGCGATGAAGCAGGCTGTGAAGAAACGCCCACAGAAGCAAGAGGCCGCGAAGACCCCTGCCCCAAAGACGAAACGTCTCCAGCAGCCGAAGGGGGAGAAAAACAACAACCCTGCGACTGTTGGGTCAGCCCAGCCAACGAACCCCCGCCATTTATAGACTGAACAGGAACCCATCGGGTCTGATCAGAAAAGAAATGGTCCGGTCCGGTCGGGGGTGCCGATCCGGTCCGGTAGGGTGGTCCGGTCTGGTGCCGTACCATCCGGAGGTCCCGTTCAGCACCGAACCATCGTACCCACAGAAGTGTTTGGGTGGTTAGGTCCGGACGTGGACATACCGTACCATCCGGACCCGTAGGTCCGGTGGTCCGGTATGGTCCGGTTCGGTGCCAGACCATCCAGACCAACAGAGGTGGTCGGGTGGTCCGGCACCGGACCCGTAGGTCCGGACCCGTAGGTCCGGACCCGTAGGTCCGGTACCATCCGGAGGTCCTGTTGGGCACCGAACCATCCGTAGGCACAGAAGTGTTCGGGTGGTTCGGTCCGGGCGTGGACGTACCGTACCATCCGGACCCGTAGGTCCGGTTCGGTGCCAGACCATCCGGACCAACAGAGGTGGTCGGGTGGTCCGGACCGGTCCGGTAGGGTGGTCCGGTGTTCCGGTCCGGTGTTCCGGTCCCGTACCATCCGGAGGTCCCGTTCGGCACCGAACCATCCGTACCCACAGAAGTGTTCGGGTGGCTCGGTCCGGACGTGGACACACCGTACCATCCGGACCCGTAAGTCCGGTATGGTCCGGTTCGGTGCCAGACCATCCGGACCAACAGAGGTGGTCGGGTGGTCCGGTCCGGACCACCGGTCCAGCACCGGACCATCCGGACCCGTAGGTCCGGTCCGGTCCCGTACCATCCGGAGGTCCCGTTCGGCACCGAACCACCCGTACCCACAGAAGTGTTCGGGTGGCTCGGTCCGGACGTGGACATACCGTACCATCCGGACCCGTAGGTCCGGTTCGGTGCCAGACCATCCGGACCAACAGAGGTGGTCGGGTGGTCCGGACCGATCCGATAGGGTGGTCCGGTGTTCCGGTCATGTGGTCCGGTCCCATACCATCCGGAGGTCCCGTACGGCACCGAACCATCCGTACCCACTGAAGTGTTCGGTCCGGACGTGGACCTACCGTACCATCCGGACCCGTAGGTCCGGTGGTCCGGTATGGTCCGGTTCGGTGACAGACCATCCGGACCAACAGAGGTGGTCGGGTGGTCCGGTACCGGACCATCCGAACCCGTAGATTCGGTCCGGTCCCGTACCATCCGGAGGTCCCGTTCGGTACTGAACCATCCGTACCCACAGAAGTGTTCGGGTGGCTCGGTCCGGACGTGGACATACCGTACCATCCGGACCCGTAGGTCCGGCATGGTCCGGTTCGGTGCCAGACCACCCGGACCAACAGAGGTGGTCGAGTGGTCCGGTCCCGACCGGACCACTGGTCCGGTACCGTACCCTCCGGACCCGTAGGTCCGGTGTGTTCCGGTTCGGTGCCAGACCACCCAGACCAACAGAGGTGGTCGGGTGGTCCGGTCCCGACCGAACCACTGGTCCCGTACCGTACCATCCGGACCCGTAGGTCCGGGGGTCCGGCAAGGGCCAGAGGTACTGTCCCGCACCGGACCCTAAGGTCCGGTACGGTCCCGTACCATGGGTCCCGTCCGGACCAAACCCGGAGGTCAAGTCCAGTCGGGACCCGTGGGTCCGGTTCGATCCCGACCCGTAAGCCTGGAACGTTCCGGACCCTTGGTCCGGACCATCCGTCACCCGAACACCAGACGCTAAGGAATGGCGTGGGGTCAAGACGGTCCGGTCGGAGGTGTCGGTCTGAGCAACAGAAACAATGTTCCCGTCGCCCTGACCATTCGACAGAAGTACCACGTTCTGTCGAACACCTCCACGTCCAGTAACTAGTCGGCCGGAGCGTTTCAAGAGGGACAGCCACCAGTCACACGGACGTCAGAGGGAACCGTAGTAGCAGTGGTCGTAGGCACGAAGCCTGAAACCCCTGCCCCCACAGGACCGCCCTGAACGGGGTCAATTCGCATCCCAACCCCAGCGGGGAGGGAATTCAGAGACCCCGTCATCTCCTCCGATCTCCCCCCCCAGGAGGCCGAAACTACTGTCAAAACAGCAGCAGACGACCCAGCGAGGGAGTTCAGAGGAGGACCCGTGTCCCTCCTGGCTTCCACAGCGGTGGAAACCGAGGAGGGCACAGGAGAGGCACCGGAAAAGGAAGATTTTAATGCCAACTGCACCCGGTGTTCCCAGGCGGTCACCCATCCAAGTACTAACCGGGCCCGACGTTGCTTAACTTCGGTGGTCGGACGAGAACCGGTGTTTTCAACGTGGTATGGCCGTTGGCTGTCAAAACCTGAGTCTCTCCAGTAGCCCCTAGATCGGATTCACCAACCCCCAAAGAGGGTTGGGAATCGACATGCCCCCGGATTCGAGCCAGGGGGGAGAAGGAAACCTTCCCCCCAGGCTTGAAACCGGGAGGAGCTGAAGCCTGAGACTGAGGGCCGGACAACGGCGTCGAAGGGGGGGAAGCCTGTTCCACTGAAGGAGAAGGAGAAAGAAGCTTTTTCTTTCCCCTCGACCTTCCCCGAACCTTCGACGGCGCAGCCCCGCCCGAAGTCCCAGGCTCAAGCCCAGCCTGTTTGAGCAAGCTCGCATTGAGCTTGCTCAAACAGGCTTTCTCCGCCCTCCCTCGCCGCAAACGCAAAGCGTTTGGGGAGGGAGAGTCGGAGCGCCGAAAGGTCCCCTTCTCCGTGCGTAAAACATGACGCTGGGCGCCCGGAGAAGGGTTGCCCCCGGCAGACTCTGGTTCCGTAGAACCAGAGCCCAAAACAGGACGAGACATCCTACCTCGCCCTGTACGTACCCTTAAAGACCGAGAATTAACAAAATTCAAAGAAAATTTAGGTCAATACTCAAGTGAATGCGGCGAAACGAGAAGCAGACGACCGGTCACCACGAAGTAGGACGGGAGGCACGCCGAGTCCGCCACACAAAAACGGAGGCACAAGTTGAAGGAAACACAACGTAGCCTCAAGCCAGAAGTGGAATAACACACAATAATCCAACAGGTGATAGTCCACACAGAAAAGGAGCCTCTTAGTCCAAAATAATCCGGGAGCGTAGCAGAAACACAGCCGGTCTGACACGCGCGAAAAAAGAAAGAGGACGCGCCACCTACATCCTGTAAGGGGGAAGCACTCGGACAGTGCTTGGGATCCACGGTGGCGCATGGTTATGGGAGATAATTGTACCCACTCAGCGTTTTGTCCAATTTTTTCGGCCTATAATAGATAATGTGCAAGAATAGTACTGTCGAGGTAAGTGTTATATTGACAACTATTTTTACTTTAAATGTACATTTTTCATATAAGCTATTGGCCTTTTAAAATAACACACACACACACACACACACACACACACACACACACACACACACACACCTGCAATGAAAGACTCCCTTTTTAATCAAAAATGTCTTGACGGCTTCCATGTTTCCTAGGTTCATATCACTTTAGCTCACACACACACACCAACTTAAGAACGCAATAGCTGTCAATTGAAATGATGTCTTACATATCAAACTCGACTAATTTACCCCATCTTATCAAAAACAGCAACTGACAAAAATTATCTTACCTGAAGTACGCTTCCCTTCACATCCTGTACATTAGCCATTGCTGCCAGGTATTCATCCACCATGTCCCAGTCCTGATGGAAAAAGAATATCAATAAAACATGTTTGTACACACAACTTCCTTAATCAATGTAAGTCCTTGTACACATACCGCTCCAATCATCCCTTTAAAGTGAAAGTACTACCGTTCGACAGAGATGCCATTGCCAATCCATGTATCTAGACACTGCAATTCGCTACAAAGTTCTTCAAGCAACACTACAAACAATGATACAAAATGGAGCGCAGTAGTAAAGTATGAAACAGTTATCCAAAATGAAAACAATAAAGTGACGGTTGGGTGGACCATTCCAATGACTGAGACCCCTGCAGTAACTTTCAAATGACAACAGAAAAAGAACCTGGAGAAATGAAAATCCGGCTTTACTTGACCAAAAGAGAGATTTAACCTACAGACCATTACAAAACGGAAATCTGAAAAACAACGTCTTCCCAGATATGAAAGTATACAATCAGTGAGTTTTAAAACAAAGAATAACTTAACTCAAATGAAGCAGAGCGCTATAAGAAGACCTAAGAAACAAAGGGACGTAAGCGCTCTAAGAAAGCTGTAGTGTAAATCACAAGCAAGACA